>NC_092347.1:26340987-26640987 GCF_963676685.1 Mytilus edulis | reverse complement strand
TGCGTTCATTCCAAGCAATATTTAGTCAAACGATATCTTACCAATTTCATATTGAAATGAACTTAATTGAAAGTAACTATATAGAAATGTTTTACTTGTTCCGACATATCAAATAATAAGTATACGAAGCAATATAGCTAATTACTCGGAAATGCAGGTCTGCCAGATGGTTTCCTTAAGTAAAAAGTTTCCTTTCCTTAATGTATCTTAAAATGTTAATATTCACTTAACTAAAATTGAAGCAATGGTTTTAGAAAAATCGTCAGCAAATCAATAGCTATAATTAAAACAGATTGAAGATTATAATTAGTTTTGCCGATCCATTAGCTTTAAACTCCTGTAAATCTATTACAAATTTCATATCCGCTTACAGTGTTTAAAACACTAGACACACATGTCGCTCGCCGAGGGGTCTAATAGAAAAAAGAAGCAAATTGGTTAAAACTAATGGCATCACATAATTCAATCTTAAGATCATGACAATACCTTGTCATAGGAAAAAGACGTGTGTCTTCTTTACATCTTTTAATTGTCAGGACATTAAATCTCCCAATACAAGAACGATAATAATTTAGCTGTAATGGGTGATCGTATAAAATTGCTTGTGGAAGCTGGCGGCGCTTAATCCGTAATGATGCTAATGCTTGTAATGGCTAAGACAAAACGGCTTGTCTATTACTTAAATTTCTAAGATGAAACGTTGTTCGATCTTGATGAAAGTAAATGGAAATGAGTTTTTCCGGAGATATCAACTATCAATTGACAATTAAAGTCATTATTGGTTGTCGTTAAGAGGCTCGTAATCTCAGGTGGTATATTGAGAGACCCACTGAAGAGAAAGAATTAATGGAATATTGGATCAAAAGAATTTACCTGTCTTCTTTATTTTATTTCTTCTTAATTTGCATTCAATAAAAAGGTACATTAGTTTTTTGAAAGAAAATTATATTGAAAACCCTCAAACATTATATCATATCATTTTTGTGGCTGATTTAATGTAAACCGGAATGAATAAGACAACCACAATGATAACCCAGTTAATAAATCTCTATGGTTTGATTTTTTCATATTTAACTGTAGCTTTAGAAATTACGCATCAAAAGCTTATTTTTTTTATAATTTTACCATTTTAAGTTTATTTTAGGAAGTATGTGTCTTAATGCTTTAGAAATGTGTTGGAAATAATTTGTGAAAGTATCCTGCATGTTATTACCATGATTGACATTGTCTATTTCGTATATGAATCGGATGCTTATTGCATTGTGAAAATTTGTTTGTTTGTCCATCTGTAGGTCAAATTTTGAAGTAATCGACGACTGCAATTATGACACGATTGTTTATCAGTTGGTACATAAATAACGAACATTTCAAAATAGTTTAATTACCAACAAGTTAAAAATATACAAATAAGAACAATTATGTTACTTAGACTACATTATTTGGTTCACCAGTTTAAGACTGTCTATTTGTTCTAATGATTAATTTGATGTTACCTACTTTTCTATGACTGACAGTCGTAGATAATTGAAACGTATTTATAAGCTTTCAATTTTAAGTTTGCTTCAAATAGGTTGCTAATCCCAATTAACCTTCGTTAGATACATTCAGAGTTACCATTTGTACAGAAAAAAGTCTCCATTCAATCAATTCTCGGTTTTTAAAATACGTTCATATATAAAAGCTTGTCTTTCCATTTTTTCATTTTTTTTTTTCAAATATATTTTTGAAACATTGATCATGGAGAAAAGAACCTTGAAAATTGTTTCTCTCAATCTTAACTAATTGCAATATTTAAAAAATCTTTCAACTCTCATTTTGTAATCTGAAGTTAAGTTTTTCTTATGTTATTTAGGTTTCCCGTATATTGCTTCAACATTTACATTTATATGTTTAGTTACCTGTAAACCCAGACAACTTAAATTTTACGTGTTTGTTTCTTTAAAAAACAAAAAACTATGTTTGCTGTAATATACAAAACTAATTCCTTTTGCAAAAACTTAACCTGAAAATATTTTGATAAAATTTCCGAAAATTTAACGCTTTTTTTTACATTAATAAGAAGCACGAACGTTTCAGTGTTACTTTCATTTCTCTTTCTGTAGTAATAAATTTAAAAAATTTTAAAAAAAATATTAAAACAATAATATAGACCATAGAAGCGATTTATAAATATAAAATTAGGGTCTTCAACATTAAACAATTTTCATCTCCTTCAGGTTTTGTTCTTTAATTTACATTTAGATTTTGATATCGTTATCGAATATTCAAGATTTGAACAACGGTTAACTACTGATGGTTGTAATTTAACTCCACCTTTTTCAAACAGACAAATAGGAATATATTATAAATAAATTCCAAGTAATATATGAAGCGAATACAATATCAAAACCTTCAAACATTGGAACCTTATTTGGTGTCACTTCTTCAATATGAGGGAGACTATCCTATTAAGTGCCAGTCTGCCTAAGAATCAGGCAGTGGTGAAAACATGATCAAAAAACCCCACTCAATTTGACATTGATTTTAGATCATAATATGTAGTTATGCACAAAAATAACATTCATTTCTGTTTTCTGCTCTGGTAATAGAAGATACAATTTTGTTGAAATGCACTAGAAATTAACGAATAAGGGGAGATAATTCTGTAATTTGCTATCATTCTAACCAATTTTCTAACCAAGTTATTTGATATTACCAGACACACACAAACGAAAGACTAATACTTTTTAACTCAGGATGATGGTTAGTATTAAATAGCATGATTAGCTCGGTGGGTTTTTTCTTATCATGTTTTAATTTTTACCTAAATTGCCTGATTCTTACAAAGACTGGCACTTAAGTATCAGCGACGCTCAAAGTGTATAGACAATATAATTTGTAAACATTACGCTAGGATTTCTAATGTTAAGGAAAATTTGATTTACCTTTAACCTAGAGATTCCAACGAAGTTTAATTTATTGCTCAAATGATTGATTGCTTAATTAACGTACTATCAAAATGGGGTACGGACGATACTACGGCTTCAACTGATAGTTTTGGGTGAGTTTGATCGGGCCAGAAGTTTGACCTTGCAACAAGTCAGGTACAAACCCTTTGAGAGTTCTAACAAGGCTCACTTGATGTACAGGTGATTCATCATACCTATGGTATCGGATTTAACATCCCCATTCCTACCGTACATGCGCAGTTTTTAAAACACATGTTTTAAGTAGTTATACACATTCATTTAAGTATAAACAAATATCGATAAGGTGTACGTAAGACAAAGAGCAAAAAGTCAAATCAGTGAAAAAAAATGAACCCCGAGGAAAATTCAAAATGGAAAATCCTTGAAAAAAATGACAAAATTAAAAGCTAAAACACATCAAACAATGGACACCAACTGTCCTATTCCGGACTTGGTACAGGCATTTTCTTATAGCTAGCTTTCTTATAGGTTAACTACTGATAGTTCTAATTTAACTCCACCTTTTTCAAACAGACAAATAGGAATATATTATAAATAAACTCCAATTAATATATGAACTACAACTCTCACTTGAAAAAACGATTTGTTAACATGTTTTTATGGTCTGTAATACAAAACAAGCATGCAAACGTCAGGCTAGACACTTAAACGTCCGCACATCTTCTTTCATTAGTGAACTGAACAAACAAACAGAAATATACAGAATTCTAAAATTACTATGATTGGCACTCGCATAATCACACAATTTGATAAACAACTATGGTAAGCAAGATTTAACTGGGTTTAAAGCATAGATCCCCAACAAGTTCGTGATAAGAGTGGGAAAAAAATCCAAAATGTATCATATCATTTTCTCATCAAACATAAACATAATCTCTAAATTTAGTCATCAGTCTTATTATGCAACATGACTTGTTGTATCTGTGCAAAGGTGTATCGTTTATAACATTCTACTTAAGAAAATGCCTGTACCAAGTCAGGAATATGACTGTTGTAATACATTCGTTTGATGTGTTTGAGCTTTTGATTTTGCGCTTTAATTAGGGACTTTTCGTTTTGAATTTTCCTCGGAGTTCAGTATTTTTGTTATTTTACTTTTTATTATTATCTGCTCCACGCTGGCTGTCTTGTACGGTATCGTCAAACTTTAATTATTCATCTTAACTATCTATTATTTTTCAATAAACTTTCAAAATATCGACCTGTCTCAAACTCCCCCTTTATTCTATCCGCCATATTAGATTATTCTATCGATGAAGTCGTTACATAACCTCTTCAAATAATAAAACTACAAAAATACACAAAACTAGCCATGCACATAAATTATTAGAACCATTTATGTTTGCGCTCTAAATATATAATTTAAGCACCTTTCAGAGAAATTGTATACCGATAAGTGATTGGCCTTGCAATGGGAACTCACTGTGCTTCTCTTATGGCAGTTTAATTACTGCAAAACAGCTTTATATAGACACAACAAAACACCAATTTATAGGTATGGTAATCAATGCGAACAGACAATTTTTGAAATTTGTACCTGTTATGACCGTTTGTTTAGTTCACACATCATTTTCAATAAAATGTAATTTTATGCGACTGTCATACAAGTTAGAGGTTGAGCTGGTTATAAATCAGGTGTAATCCACCATTTTCTATATACGACAATGCCTGTATTAAGTCATGAATATGACAGTTGTTATCCATTCGTTTGATGTGTGAGCTTTTATTTTTGCTATTTGATTAGGGACTTTCTGTTTTGAATTTTTCTCGGCGTTCGGTAAGTTTGTAATTGTACATTTTAAGATGCAAACTATTATCTGTAGTGAACTCAAGAAATTAAATAAAAACCAAACATTAATCTAAATCTGACATGAAAGAAACACGGTAGTGTTTTAATTTTTTTTTTAACTTTTAATTAATATGAAACCATTAGGGAAAGACAGTATCATTTATATTTCATGTCAGCAAAAATGCACTTACTACTTGGCTGGTGATATCCTCGACATCGACCTTTGGAATGTACAAACTCTTCAAAGAAACCATGCGTATGATATAATACGTCAGACGCGCGTTTCGTCTATATAGCTCTTTTTGGTGTCGCTCGATTCAAAGCAGCGGGAAGACCAAACTGCAATAACGAAGTTGGAGAGTATTGAAAACCAGAATATTCAAAATGAAGTGACAAATTTGATTACTATATTTTATCAAAAACTCTCACTTCCAAGAAATGTTAGAAAACAGAAATTTCTAAAACATGAAAAACTGGGCATGGACAATTCGAAAAATACCATACCGTTGTGGTATTATTATTATGTTGATATTGACATTTTTGCGAGAAATGAGAAACATAAGATTTATATTCAACTCAGACACTTTACAACATCCGGAAGTGTTGTTGTAGACCTAAAAAAATTTCATATGTAAAACATTTGGCAGTATTTAGAAAAAATGATTACTAGTAGGCTGAGGGTAGCACATATAAAAGCGGCAATCCAATACTTTCAAGTTGACATGGTTTAATGTATATAGGTCTCGATTAGTGTCTCCAGTTAGAGTGGCTAATGCATTCGCTGTTGTTTATCTTTTATAATAATATTGTCTATGATTCATATGTATGTACATAAGGTGAGACTGTAATAAAGTACTTGTCTTGTCTCTGTAGAAAATGTATTTCAAATGGGACAGCCCATCCTTATCGATCCTTTCAAAAACTTAATAAGCATTTAAGCATAAAAGGTTACCATTACAACGATTTCATTAGATATTCAAATATTATTTTTATGTGTATTAAAATTGATTTTGTTATCAGTAAATTAAAACATAATATTGTTGTTATTTACACATTTAAGTATGTTGATACCTGTATTTTGGTATTGCGCAAGGTTTTGCTCAGAATGTTTTTCTGTTTTGTATTTATCTGATGAGTTAAGCTCTTTTCAAAAGATTTTCATAGTTTGCTAATAGCATGTGTCATACTGTTACGCATCTGTATCAGGATATAGGAGGGTTTGGCGCCCACTAACATGTTCAAACCTCACACATTATGTATGTGCCTGTCAAAAGTCAGAAGCATGTTGTTTAGTGGTTGTTGTATGCGGCTGTATATCGTATAAATATTTCGATTATTGTTTTTTTTTACATAAATCAGGCCGTTATTTTTCTCGTTTAAACATTTGTCATTTCGGGGCTTTTAATAGCTGACTATGCGGTATCGAGGTTTTTTCATTTTTTTAGGGCTATACTTTTTTTTTTTTTTTTTTTACTTCTATGTCATTTGGTCTGTGGAGAGTTGTCTCATTGGCAATTATACCACATCGCTTAATCTTTATATAACAAGTATTTCATATCTGAAAATTCAAAATTCAAAAATGAAATGATAACTTGACCCTGTCAGTATACTTCTGAAATCAGACTTAAAACGATTCTTAACAAACATATGAAAGTAAGGAGATGTGGTACAATTGTCAATGAGGGTTCAATTGAAGTGGTTGTAATCAATTATAAGAAACAGTCTTCAACAATGTGAAAAGAACACCCATGGGACAGGCACATACAGAATGTGGCGGGGTACAACACGTTTATGAGCACTCAACCCTTCCCTTACCTGGGACAGTGGGGTCACAGTACAACAGTGCAAACTATAAAAATAAGTTGCAATTAGCTGAATGAGACACAAAAACACCTAACGTATAACATATAGACATCAATCACCGAATTAAGAGTAATCGCAGTTACTGTGAGCTAGTTCAAAGCCAATTACAACAGATAGATAAATCATGTTCTCCAAGACTAAGTATTAATTAGTACATATCCAACGGATTTTGTGCAGTATTCTAATATGACGTGCTTCTTTCGCTTTATGAATAAACCCATGCTCTAAATCCAATAATTTTTTTCTGCACATGCGTACATATTGACTACTGCAAAATAATGAATTTAATCAAATTGGCATGCATTTAATATATTTCATTAACTTAAAACACTTCCAAACTCTTAAATGATGCACATGTTGTTACTAATTCATTTATTATGACTGTAATATGTTGCATTCCGAAATTGACATAATTGACCTAGATACGACAACTGTTCAT
The DNA here is from genome assembly GCF_963676685.1 of Mytilus edulis. NCBI lineage: Eukaryota > Metazoa > Mollusca > Bivalvia > Mytilida > Mytilidae > Mytilus > Mytilus edulis. Next base: position 26,633,927 of record NC_092347.1, on the reverse strand, counting down.
GCTGGCTGTTCAAAAACTCCTCCCTCTGGAAAATCACAGTGCCAGCTGTTTGCTTCTTTGCAAACAAAAAAGGGAGGTTCATGGAAGAGCCAATGCAATCGCTTTACCCTTATACACATCGGACATAGAAATTACCTTAATTGTCCTAATCAGAATCGAAATAATTGATGCAAGCTATACTTTATTGGTTGTTTTAACATGGGTAGGCATTATATTCGTGTTATTTTTTCCCTCACTATCGCTCGGGCAAAAATAATCACGAATATAATGCCTACCCATGTTAAAACAACCAATAAAGTATAGCTTGCATCAATTATTTCTTAAGCAAAATATCTGACTATTTGGGCTTCCTATTTAAATGTTTTATTCGTCAACTACGGTTACACTTTTATCCCATAAATTTACAATGTATAACAATTACGATAACTATGACAGAAAATTATGTCGTAATTAATCCCTTAAGATTTAACACTATTTTATAAAATAAAGATATGAAGTACCTAAAGAAATAAACAGTTCTCCCTGATACAGACTAAATTATTTCAAACGAATGCCACATCCTCATTTTTTACGGAGATGTTTAACCGTTCCAGGAAAATTAGAAACGACCCTGGTAAACTCTTCGATCATTCAAGTAAACTTATTCTAAAGGTAACCCACTGTCATTACATCTTTGAATATTGTTTTTATTGGTATTAATATTGATTTTGTTACCAGTAAATAAAAAGCAAACTAAATATATTATTATATACATATGCACTTTCATGAATCTACAATCTGTCGACCGTCACGTATATTGGCAATGCACAAGGTCATGTTTTTTCTCTGACTGTTTAGGCCGTCTTTTCACTTAATCCATTGGATGTTGGATGTGAATTGATTGATAATTTAGTCTTAGATGCATGTTTTCTTCTATACCAGTTGTTATTGGCTTTGAACTAGCTTCAAGTAACTGCGACTACTCTCGTATCTGTACTTGTGTTTTTGTTGTTGTTTGGATGTACAAGTACCCTGTCACGTACACATGTTTTGTAATATGTATTTTTATTTGTATACATCTAATGAGTTAAGCCTTTTTCAACTGATTTTTATAGTTTTTATAGTTTGTTATTATGTTTAAATGTTACACAACTCTCCCAAGTTAGCTATAAGGGTTGAGATCCCGCCAACATGTTTTTTTTAATACGCATACTCATATAATTTTAAGAAGTTGGTCAAGTTTATTAGATACAAATGAAAATTAAAAATCAACATAACCAAAATTTCGAATTTATATAATAATTTCAATTGTAAATGAATAAAAAAAAACATTATAAATAATTTAACTATTAGAAAAAGTCACATTAATTTAATGTGTTAATCTCCTGTATTTAACATGAAATTTATTTTGCGCGCCGAAATTACGAATATTTAGGAACTTTACTACAAATATGGTCAAAGATCATGGACAGAAATTATTAAAAAAAAATCCGTTGGAAATACATTGAGAAAATATAATAAAAACGTGTCGAAACCTAAGCTAATGCAAAAATTTATTTGTAGCTTTGTTACTGAGTCTCTAAGAATACCAGTTGTTGATATCCCCCGATTATTATGTAGGGTTGATGATATAATTGGTAAAGATGCAAGTGTGTACAAATTATTATGTGAATTTGGCATATTATTAGAAATTTTGACACGCATAATTGAAGCTGCACATTGGAAAACAGAAGGATTTTCATTGCATCGGCTGCCGCAAAACAAGCAAGCTTTTCTCCTACTGAGATGCAAATGCAAAGGAACATGCATGAACAAAACATGTAATGTAAAAATCGGACGTTCCTTGCGGCAGAAAGTGTCACCCTGGGTGAGAGTGCCAAAATAGGATTCAGATAGACAATTTGATAAATATTTCGTTTCAGTTAATTGAATGTTCACTTAATTATTCACTTTATTGATCTAATTGGAATAATATTAATTTTTTAAACTTTTTTTAAAAAGATTTTGATAAATGTTTTTAAAAGTAACCCATATGGTCAAAATATATATATGGCCCAGCTCGTGTAGAATGGTAACGGACTTATCGGGTGTTTATCGGCGTTTCCGCACTAATCGGGTTCGGCAACGGACTTATCACGTTTTGTTTTCAGACAGTGTGACACAAAATGAGCCAAATAGACGAAAAGAAGTCGTTAGTGTTTATGTTTATATGATCACGGAAGGCACCGCTGATTTAACTTTGCATTTTTTTTTTCATTTTGCTTCGGTACCACTCTTGTCTTTCAAAAAGCTCCACACTAAAGATTCAAGATTCAAGATTCAAAGTTTTATTTAGAGTCGATATTCAATAAACTACATAACACAAGCTCTAGTGAGCTTTTCAAACAGGACAACAGGCCGACCACAGCTACTAATGGTGTGTTTTTCGTTCAAATACACATTACATTACAATGTGGACTTTTCGTGCTGCTTTATTTCAAACAAAATACATATTAGAACCATTTGTATGCTTCAAAAACTTAAAATATCGTATATTAAAGCTTTATCAAAATTGCTTGGCAGCGGACTAATCGCGTTTCCCTAAAATGGCGTGTTTTTTTGCACCGAACTGTTGAGGTTTATTCAGCACAGGACTTATTGTGTTTTTAATGTTTTACCAGGGAAAAAATTATGTTTTCGTATATTTTGTTTGTTTGGGAAAAGAAAAATAAAAGATTTTAATAACCCCATGTATTTGAGCATGGTACGTGTATGGTCGGACCGTATACACATATGGTCCGCACCGTACGCGTGCGGTCCAAATACTCATATGGCCTGTAACATTCACATTGGCCAGGATGACCACATTAAACTGCCTGTTAACTGATATCAATAAGGAAAAGTTTCCAATTCATAGTTCTTCTTTAAACATTTTAAACAATGTCTTGTTGGTTACTTTTGATTACAAGCATTAAAAAGAAGAAACAATAAGGTTAACTAAAAGTAAAACATCGCGTCTATAAAATCTAACTATTGATTAAAGACCAAAATGCAAGTTGAACTTAATCAATTGTTGGGAAGCTGCATAAAATATACTTGCATAATTTCATTAGAATTTAAAAGGCTAATTCTTATTAAACTGATGCAATTTTCAATCGCATTTCTTGTTATGATTTTAAAAACACACCGCAAAAAGTTTCTTTTTTCTTATTATCAAAAAAGTCTGTAAGGGTTTGCGACACAAATGAACAATTTTAGCACACATACACACATATTTGCTTTTATCTGATTTTATTCACTTTTTACCGCCCCCCCCCCCCCCCCACCCCCCAAAAAAATAGAAATAAAATTTAAATAAACTAAACACGATTCAGTTAACATGCAAGCTAATTTAAGATATTACCTTTGCCTTCAATGTACACACTCAATGCAATAGGCTGTAAATGATTACAGCGATTGGCATGTTCCATAGTGCCTCAAACTTTAAAATATAAAAATAGAAGATGTGGTATGATTGCCAATGAGACAACTCTCAGCAAGAGACCAATGACATAGAAATTAACAGCTATAGATCATCGTACGGTCTTAAACTGTAAGAATAGACAAAGTGTGCATACTACATTACAATCTATAATATTGTTTTATTGTACAGTAGTCGTTTCGTGTCATCAATATATTTTCTGTTTTGAGTTCAATTTCAATATTTACTTCTAGTAGTCATTTATTCATTAAGTTCTGGTATCATTATTTATCAGTTTGTCCTTTTATTATGGTTAAAATATTCACAACCGCAACCAAACAATTTAAAAAAAACCTGAAAAAATGTCTTTATTAATCTGTTTGTGTGAGAGTTAATTTAGTTTGATGGATAAATGGTGTTATATTGTGGGGAGTGAATTGTCATTGTCACTAAAAGTCCCTTCTTTTTTAAAAGAATTATTTTTGGAAAAGAGTTAAGCTTCCGATTAACAGTTTTATACGCAACACTCAACACTTTTCAGGAAAAGTAAAGCACATGTACAAGATGTTGGTTGATATATGAAGTTCAAATTTAAGCAATATTACGCAAATAATGAATCTTCTAGAACTCGCTGACTTCAGACACAACACGTTTTTTTTTCAGTTTTATGCAATTGCTCTTAACGGAAAGTCAATGTTGTTATACACCAACGTGATAGCATTTATGATTTATTACCATGGCAATGTTATATATATACTTAGTTTGGTACACATAAGAACAGGAACAATAAACAAACGGTTTATTTTTTGCAGACGCCATCTATGAAATGACAATACTCAATGCAGCAATTTGTCAAGATCTGGCGAAATGTCGACACAACAAATGAAGAAAATAAAAACAAATTTGAAAACCTTTTACTAGCACTAAATTGTCTTTGAAAAACAAAGCTTTTTAAACTGCTTTTGAAGAATTTCAGGTTGAAAATCAGATAATATGTATTAAAATTGGTGGCAGAAAAAGTCACCAGCACAAAACTTCGAAAATGTCATACCACTGCTTCTTGTTGTTTCTGAACACATCTATTTAAACACAAATGCAATATTATGGTTTACTTGACACACAACCACATACTTAATATTCAAAGAAAGGCTGAAAATACCATAGGATATTTCAAACTCAAAGTTGAAGACAAACTGACAATGCAATGACAAAGCACGAAAAACACCAAAAAGACAAGCAACAGTCTACAAACAAAAGATAGAAAACTGGACTGAAGAACACGAACCCCACAAAAAACGGAGGGATGAATCTCTGGTAAATGTTTCAAAAAATACCATACATCTGTTACAAAAAAAAAAAACTAACACAAAATTGAAAATGAGGAGATATGACACTATTGCCATTAAGGCAACTATCCAACCAAAGTTCAAATGGAATGAATGTTAACAATTATAGGCAATCGTTTGGCCTTTAACAATGAGGAAAACCCAGAGAGAGAGAGCGAGAGAGGTCAAAATGGTGGTGATGTCAAAATTTATTGTATCTCTATGTTTACAACAGTATCTGAAATATAAAAATATTCATAGAATTTCTTGTCTGTTTGCTTTTGCCACAGGTCTTTACGATTATTACTTTAATTCGTCTGTCTGTCTGTCTGTCTATTTATTCATTCATTCTTCTGAAGACTGAAATAGGGACAAGGAATGCAATGAAATAGAATATAACAATTAACAATTTTAATTAAATAAAAAAATATTGCACAACAGTTGAATGATAAGGAATAAATAATGAATCCCAATTCAATACATTAAGCATACACATTGTGTAAATATCTCCTTTGGAACTTGTTTTATCAGTCACAAAAAGGTATCCTATATATATACACATACATTTGAAGACAAAAATATCGTTTCGATCATAATTTTTTCTAAACTCAAAATGAAACACTTCATGAAAAGGTTAAAAAAACATGTTTCTAAAAAATCATTCGAAAAATTACAACAGAAACGTTAAATTATTACGGAATAAGCACAATTAACAGTCTTTTTCATACAATGCCCGACATTGATGAACGAACGGATGGGTTCATCTGTGAAAAACCAGCAGACAAATATAATGGTTCACAATAGTTCACATGTGGTAATGACGTACTGAGACAACTTCTGTTTGCTTCCGGTACTTGCGCAGAATCTTGTGTTTCGTGGTACAGCACAGGTACTCGGATGAATCTATGAGAATTAGCAACATGTGACATATTTGCTGCTTCTAATTCGGCTGATATCTGTCGCTTCCATTTATTTCGACGGTTCTGAAACCATATTTTGACTTGTGTTTCTGTAAGTTGTAAAGAAGATGCCAATCCTGCTCTCTCTGAACTTGACAGATAACGTTTCATATCAAACGTTGATTCTAACTGAAAAACTTGACTTCGGGAAAATACTGTCCTGGTCTTTTTCTTTCGTCTGTTCTTTCTGTCGTCGTCATTTAAGTCTGCAGACATTGAATCATCGTGTTTTTGTCCATCGTCTGATCCGTCGCAGCATATGTCATCGTCCTGATCGACAGACACTGAATCGTCTTCTTTTGTATTTTTTTCATGCGTGATGCACGTATCCGGGCTACGAGATCTTTTGAATGGAAATAAATCCTTATCATGTGGGCCAGTTTTCATGCCAAGTCCCAATGAATCTGAAAATACAAATATAAATGTTTATTATAGTTACTGTATACAAATGTATAAAATATGAAGTGATTGCAACCATTGACGAAAGGAAACGGATTTAAGCAACAAGCGATGTCACTGCGTGGTCTTCAACAAAGAGCAAATCCATACAGTATAGCAAGCTATAAAATTTGAAACAATTCAAATAAGAAATTTAAAGATCGGATTTATTATACAGCAATAAACGAATAACTAGAATTTTAAACCACAACCAACGACGATAACTGAATTTCACGGTCTAATTTTCATTGGAAGAACTATCCAAGTCGGCAAGTCCCTTACCAAATAGCAAAATCAAATGCTCAAACACAAAAAATGTCATATTCCTGACTTTGGAACAGGCACAAAACAGGCATATTGTAATACTTATATACCAAACTAATTTCACCAAACCAGAAGACACGACGATTGAACCAACAGAGATTAATAAAAAAAACACTAATAATTGAAGCTTTTGTAACGATTAACTGGCTTTATAAAGTGTGATCTTCAATTCAAAGCAATGTCTGCACAAGTGATATACCGAAAAAATTGCATAGGAAACAACTGAAATACTTAAAGGATCTCCGTACTTCTTCTTTTTTAAAACTTTTTTAAACGTTTTTTTTTAATTCAACACATTGTTGCTGACGTGAAATAAAATTGAGAATGGAAATTTGGAATGTGTCAAAGAGAAAACAACCCGACCACAGCACAGACAACAGTAGAAGGTCACCAACAGGTCTTCAATGCAGCGAGAAATTCCAGCACCCGGAGGCGTCCTTCAAATAGCATAGATGCTAACAGGTTTCTTTTCGTTACGAACAAAATTCTACATCTTGACTTCATCAAAATGTTTGCAAAGACCCATGGACAAAGAGAAAGGAAAGATTTGATAATGGGTGAATGGTATCGTTGTTAATTAGAACCCACATATGTTATCAACCTAAAGTATAACATTATTGACGATTTGATGGATACTTTTAATTAGATGTAATTGAGGGTTTTGTTTTGGCTTTGCTTTTGAGATTTGAGTCTTGTAACAATAGCTTAACATGCTAGTTGAAGCTCGGCTTCGTTTTTCTTTCCTTTCTATCAATTCATTTTGTTTTTCTTTAGAATTCCAAATCACTGTCATTATCTTTTCAATAAAATTCATCTGGCGGCTAATGAGATGTTAAGATGATGTCGATTTTACGCTGGTGAATTCCCAGTCGCATGTCGACCCGATATTCAAGAGATATAAATTTTGTGATCCGTGATTAATTCGCCATATTCATCAAAAATAAGAGGATTGTACATAAACGCACAAAAGGGTTGAAGTGGCTTTTGAGTGAATTATGTGAGTGTAATAGTCATTTAGGCTTCATCTCCCTCTTGACAGTTTGAAGCATATTTTAAGAGCAATTTATTGACTTAAGAGCTGCTCCACTATGTGTGGTATTATTAGTCAAAGAGGAAAATTATTCAAATGAATAACTATCAAATAAGATTTGTAGGTTTTAATGAAAACACTCAATTTGTAACGGTATGTCGCAAATCCTTTTGACACATGCATCAAGTTCGTTCTATCTCTTAAAAGCCTAAATTTCTTTTATACTATGACTGTTTAATTTCTATTTAGAGGTTTATTGTTTTGAAAAGGTAATGAAAGGATAATACGTTAAGATTGTTTCAGTTCAATGCTTTACCCCATCAGCCATTATCGTTTTAATATAAAAGATTTAGAGTTTTTGCTATTTTATTTTTTTTATCAAAAAAATCATAGGATAAGATTAATCTAACTAAATACCAACAAAAAAAAATTAAAAACTAAACAAGCCTGATTTAATCACATTTAGTAATTGTGTGTTCACAAAACGTTAATAATAACTTCCCTATGTATTGTATTGTAAAAAGTAATTGTAGCAAGTTATAAAACTGTGGTCAATTAATTTGTTTTTCGTCAATTACTCATCGTTTCAAGATTGGTTAACTTGCATTCTCTTCGACGTTAATATAAAATGTTTCCGTTTGCAGAAACATACTTTTTGTGCATTTCAGATTTTCTACAAATTGTTATATAATGTAAAAACGACAATTTTCAGTATATCTTTAACGAAGTAGAGTCTTAAATCGGGTCGAGCACGTTACCAGGCGAAATTAACAATGGAAAAGTATATTAAGAAGAAAGGGAAAAGAAACGAAAAGAGAACTATAGTAAAGAGTCTGATTAATTTCATTAAAACTGTTTCCTCCCATTAACTGTTCTCGTCCCGCAGAAATGTGGACATTAAATTCTTAGACCGTTGACGGGAGAGTGGCACCATTTACATTGTAAAAAAAATGCAAGTTACAGGTCAAAATTTTTATATATTGTATTAATTGTTGATTTGCTCTCGTTCTGAATTTGCTTTAAATATTAGCCACTGAATATTAAGCACAACTAAATACTACAAACCCCCAAAGGACAAGGGTTAGTGAATAAGGCCCTATTTTGTTAATTCAAAAATGTTGGTTGAAAGTAATTCTTAATTGTCAATCAATTGTGGTAAAAAAAAACCTTTATGCATTAAGAAAGTTAAATCTTATCAATGTATTTACTTAGGACTTGAATGTGTGTTACATTCCTCTGAAAATGCATATCTGAATCATTTCATCATGTTGTATTCATGTTATGTCTTAGTGTTAAAGTTGGACCACGCAGTCCTCAAAATTTTCAGAGAAAATGGTATCTAAACCATAGAAAAATAATCTCTTTTTCTGCAATTATTCACACGTTAACGATTAATTATAAATCATCACAATGAAATAGTGATAAGAAAATATCTATAAATAAAACTCGTTTAAGAGATATCAAATTTAGCCTTTTCTTTGTCTTTTACGCCTCAAAATTCCTTATACATTATTGTTTAATTTTTTTAACATACTAATTCTAGGGAAATAGTTAATGGTATACGATAAGGATATAAAACAGACATTCTATTATACCATTTTTGCACTAGTATTGCACCAGTTATGCTTACGTCAATAATAAAAAAAATCAAATGTAAATTGTTTGATATGATGTTCAATTAACAATGACAATAAATAACGACGTTTACCATAATTTGCGAAACGCAATATTTGTAGAGGAACCGGAAAATGCACAACAAACACTGGAGGTTTTTTGTTGCACATTTCTGACATAGTTATCTACAGTGTTTTAACCATTAAGTGACGGTTAGAGATAGAGAAAATAATACCTCGATTTCCCGTTTGATCTTGTTTTCTTACATTAAGAGTAAAGGATGCAAATGAAAAAAAGGAGATTGAGAAATTTTGATTTCATGTGTTGCTTAATATATAAGAGAGAACTAGTCATTTTTTGCGAATCAACAAGTTACTTTTTTTGCAAAGAAAAGGAATCAAACGGAAAGAAATTTCTTATATTAATACAAGGTTAAAAAACAATACTAGACGTACTCCTGTGTTAAGAAATAATAAAACATGAGAACGAAATAGTAATAACTATTTGTAAACTGATAAAAACTATGATTTATCCTTCACGAAACGAAAATATTAAATCTATTCTAATTTCTAAACTGTAGTTTTAGAATTAATAAATTATCAATGTGTATATAAGAACAACTGGAAAAGAATTAACTCAATTATGTCACAAGAAAATGTTCTTTATTTTAGGTTACACCTCCTTCAGGCAAAGCCAACTTTGGACCGATTTAGCTTTTTTCATTTTTAGAGCTTTTATGTTTTAATGACTACTTTTACGGGTTGATGAAGGTTATTTCAGAAAAGAATTTAATGGCATTGAAATAACATTAGTAAACATATTTTGCTCTTTTTGTCATGACTTTCAGTTAATTTATAGGTTGTGTAAACGATAGAAGTCCTAATGCCACTTACGTACTTTATTGACCGCCAATTTTTATATTGAAATATAGCCTCCATGTGCTTTATGCTATTAGCATATATGTCTTGAAATCCAGTCATAAGTCAAAAGAAATATATCCAAAACATACACTGCAGACACAGCGAAAATCGGATTCATTTAATAAAAAACACGTAGACGGTTTGATTCGGTGGCGATTGTCAACATATAGATATAAGAAGATGTGGTATGAGTGCAAATAAGACAACCATCCATCCAAGTCATAATTTGTAAAAGTAAACTATAATAGATCAAAGTACGGTCTTTAACACGGAACATATATATTTTGTTTTAAAGTAATTTTTCAGATAAAATTGAAAATATAAATAAATATCTTTGTAGTGAACTCTTTGATTAAGTATAACCTCAATATCATGATATGTCAACTTTGATCAATTAAATTTTTTTTATTAGTTTTTCTTAATTTGGATGTTATAGTCATGCAATATCGCAATCTGTATAAATTGAGTTTTGAAATGATTATACAATTTAACAAAAAAAATCTTTATATTAAAAAAAACCGTCGCTTATTTTCAGTTCTTTCATTTTTATATAAGCAACAATCAAAAGGAAAATAAATGGTCAAAACAATGAGACTAAAATGATATTACACAATGGTTTCGACGTCTGAGAAAAATAATTGAAAAGAAGTAAATTATTCAAAACCTAGATTTTTTCCAAAATACATTTCAAATTCATGCTAAAATATGTAGATCGTATGACCCAATATCAATTACTACACGGTAATATCATTAACAGTGCCAAGTTTAATGCACTAAGTGCGCATCTCGACAAAACCCACTCCAAACGAAAGAGCTGATATAACAGAAAAGGACTGAAAATTAAAACAAAACACGAACAAAGAAACATATCATTATTTATATATCAATTAGATTCGTTTAAGTCAATTTACTCTTTCAAATATGGTGTACTTTGATATGTAATTTCAATAAAAATCCAAACTTATTATCAAAATGTTTAATATTCATAATGGATTGCTATTGCAGGTTAGTAACACTCTGCGTAGTTGAAAATTTATTAAAGAACCTACAGTAAATAGCATGATTAAAATAACAATATACCAATACTTTCTAGATATATTTTTAGGTTTTTCAAATAATTTGAAAGAGTAGATAAATAAATAGAACAAATAAATGAATAAACAAATAGACAAATAAACAAATAAATAAATAAACAAATACATATATAAATAAATTATTTAATAAATGAACAAACAAACAAATAAATAAATAAATAAAATTGAAAAATAAATAAATAAATAAAATATATAGATAAATAAATTAATTTATCAATAAATAGAAGAATAAATAAACAAATAAAATTAGAAATTAAATTTTTTATAGATAGTTAAATAAATAAAAAAAAATAGATATTTAAAAATTGATAGATAGTTGAATAAATAAAAATAAATAGATAGATAAATGTTACTTACGTTGATAAGTTTCTTGTTGGAAGTGTTGTAACATCTGATGACCTGCAGCATACCACTGGTACCATGTAGATAGTGGATTCAAAAAACATTGCTGTGGTCCAGATAAAACATTTTTAGCTAGATTGTCTGGAAAATCTAATTTTGAAACAATTGCTGGAGCATTCGAACTTTCCTTTTTATTGTTTTCATCACTATTGTCCAATATACTACTTATGCTAAACGATTTTCCAGTCTCCCTTGGTTTTTCGCTTTCAGACATGATTTTCAAAGTTTTTTTTATTGTTGATTTACAATAACACTTTCTGCAATGGCACTATGATGAATTTTTTCTAAACGTTTTGAATGTTTGAAATACAAAACAAATAATTCTACTCAATAAATAAATTACTTGTGTTTTTGACAAACACTGTGGTGTGTATGGTTAGTGCGGAGAAATTGCTTCGAGTAGTTGACTGACAGACAATTAGTGAAAACTACATACATTTAAATTCACTATTAGCGATTACCGATAACATCTTGTTTTAACAATGCAGGGGCTCATATTCCTTAACTTTATAATCAGACCTAAAGCGTGTCTAAAGCGATTCTAATAACTAAACTCCGCCCAAACCATCAATAATTACAGACTCAACTTCGTATCTCCTAAGCTATTGGAGGAAACAAGATACAATAATTATGGTTTTATCCAGTGTTGAAATTTTGTTCTTTGTCGCTTGTATGCTTCATGAGATTTTTATTGCTTAGAAAATCAGTTCTAGATGGTGAAAATACTACAAGTTAGAATTAAAAAACGGTGTACCAAAGCTCTCCAGCTGATAGCCAAATTGTTTAGATTGAATCATTATAATTGTCTTCGTTCTCTTCATTATTGAGTTGATAAATGCTAGCAGAAAGGTGGAAACAACATCTTTATCATTCAAGGGATTAAACTTTTGAACGACTAATGTTTGACTTCACCTGCTAAATGAAAAAGTGAAGATTTAAGCGATTCGCATAAAATTAAGTGACATAGCCCCAGGATGTCCCGATTCCGCTACGATTAAGACCGATCGCTCGTTCATTGATGTGTCAAATTACTCTATTTATACACACAATATCGCACAAAATATCTTGTACCATTATAGTAACCCGGGGTGTTTAGCATTGTTACCGAGTCTGTAACACACGTTTTGCCAATGTGTCTCTTGTTTGGAAACTCGAAAAGTCAGTGTGACATAGAAAATCGTTAATGTATAAAGTTATCTATTAGATATAATTAGGATAATAATCCGTTTCACAATTGGGAAAAAAATGTTAATGTTAATCAATTGGAATTTGGTTGACTAAATATTCAAAGAAGCTTTATAAAACCTTCTTTTGATTTCGTTGACGATTTTTATCGTTAAGCAATACATGACTAATTTGTGCATAGATATTTTTTTATATAAACAAAAATGAATATCTTCGAGTGAAAAGATTAATAGAAATAAATATTTAATCGATAGGTTGTTTTTAAAATATTTGTAAATAGACAGACCGTCACCGTTCTTTGACCCATAATGGTTTACTTTTATAAATTGTAACTTGGATGGAGAGTTGTTTCATTTACACTCAAACCACATCTTCTTAAATCTTAATCTGCATATAATTATTTCGTTTAGTCGGTGATATTTATTTTATCAAGGAATTGTATCTTTGAATATACCATTCATTGATTTAATGTAGTGCACATTTGCGTTTTACCCCAGTATATTGAAACAATAATTCTTTATTTGAATAATTGTCAAAATACAACACTATTGTTATTAATATCATCATTATCATAATAATAAATCTATTATAATTATCATCACCAAATTATAACTATTATTGAAAATTATTATCATTATTGTTACCAACAAATTATTATCATCATTATAGAAACAAACGTTCTCATTGTCGAAAGCCGTACGGTGACATATAAGTCCTTCACTATATGTTGGATGAGTGATACGCATCACAGTGTAATTTATAAAAAATAAATAACAAAAATAAAACATAACTTCCATGGAGAGCATCTCTATAATGTGCATAAAAGGAAATTCTGGTATGTTTCTTATATTTATATTTTTAATTCTCATGATTTATTTATTTGAACTTTAACTCAGGTTTTCGGAAATATATATTCACATGGCAGATTTTAGGAATATCCGGACTGAACATCAACAATTATTCATTTAGTCACGCTGGTATTGTATTCAGTTGTATTTGTGGTTTATCAAAATGCACTTTTTTTCATTTTCCAACATTAAAGTAACGCATTTAGTTTAATTTCATTTAAAGTTCAAATAATGTATTTATCAAGGCTAAACTGTTAGTGACTGAAAAGATTGTTTTGTGGTGGATTGTTTTTATATATGATGTAATATTTAAAGTCTTCGGTTGTAGTTTTTTTTTTACGAGCGGGACCAGTTATGTTTAAAAGATATAGCAGTTATGGTAGTAACAACTTTGCAGTGTGGAGTTGTGGTATGATTGCTCATGAGACAACTATCCATCATGAATGAAGTGAATGTTAACAATTAACAACGGCCTTCAATAATGCAAAAAAACACGCCCAAAAATATATCTTATAATCGGCTGTAAAAATCAGAAAACTAACAGATTTAATAATGTATAACAAAACAACAAACATGAACCAACGCCAACCACTGATCTACAGTCTCCTGACTTAGGACAGGAACATAAAGAATGTGGCGAGGTTGAACATGTTTGTGCTCTCAACCCTCTTACAAACATGGGAAAGTGGTGTAACAGCACAGCAAAAGAACTAACTGTAAAAATAAGTTTCAAAGGACTCGAAAGATCGGTACGAAGCACACAAACAACTAACATAAAAAAAAACAATAGAAAAAAGCACTGAAATAAGAGGAGTACTTGCAGTTATGTAAAGCTAGTTCATTGCAAATTAAAACTAATAATTTTGCAATGCGAAAACATATCCTGAGTTTTCATTACTGTAAATATACAGCAAGATAATTTAAGTCACGTTTTAAGTTTTTCAAAAACAAAATTAATGTTAAAACCGAAAAAAAAACATTTAAAGATTTTACTACTGTGTCAAATGGATAACCTTTAAAGAAGAGTTTATCCGAAGGACCACTAAGTTTACATGGATCGTATCTAAATTTACGGGCTTTATCAGACAGCATCGCCGTGATAATAAAGATGTGATATCCAATTTTTTATAAGCATTCCACAGATTCTAAACACTCTATTATAAAAGTCATTAATTATTATAAGTAACATGTTCCACTTTGACTAATTTAATACTCGTTGTTTTTTCTTCTGACAAACGTAAATATTTCTGTTTATAGTTGATTTCTGATCAGTTAGTATAATAACAAAAACGGTATCTTTCAATACTTTTTGGTTTCCATACTCAACAAGTTATGTTTAAAAGATATTGAAGCTCTGTGCAATGCCTCATGGACAGTTATTTACAGTAATTCTGTTTTCCCCAGCATATTGCACTTATTAAGAAATGTACAGGTACAGCCGATCTTCCTGAACAAATCTTTGTATCCATGAAAGAATTTTGTTTAGGTTTGTGGTAACGAAATCTATGGCTTCATAATTTACCAGTTATACATTTATAATTTACCAGTTATACATTTATACTTTACCAGTTATACATTTATAATTTACCAGTTTTACATTTATAATTTACCAATTATACACACATTACCTTCATTACAATTCAAATATGACTACATATACTTGCATAGCAAACACATTCTGAAATGTACCCATCGTAAGAAAGAGAAAAATGAACATCACCAATCCAAAAAATTATGTTATAAATGCATGATAAACTCTTTTAAGACTTATACTGTATTCCTATCATGTAATGGTGTCATTTTAGTATTATCTAACATTGCCATAAAAGTGCGAGGTTTTGCTAGTCACAAAATCAGGTTCAACCCACCATTTTTTCTTAAAATGTCCTGTACCAAGTCAGGAAAATGACAGTTGTTATCTTATAGTTCGATTCTGTGTGTGTTGCATTGTCGATTTGTTTTGTTCACTTCAGTGTTTCTGTTGTGTCGTTGTTTTCTTCTGATAGTCGATGTGTTTCCCTCGGTTTTAGTCTGTAACCCGGATTTGTTTTTGTTTTAATCGATTGATGACTTTCGAACAGCAGATTACTACTGTTGCCTTTAATTTATATTTCTGTGTGATGTATGTATGATAATTTTAAAGATAATTTTAAAGATATATCCAGATTGAACTCACTTTTACAGACCATTTATTGGTATTGAAATGTATAATAAGATTGATTGGTTAATTGATTGATCGAATAACTATGAACGATACATATATTGGTACAGGACGTCTACGTTGTTTACCTGTAACACGAAAGTACATTTCCTTTCCAAACACTATGGACATTTGGGCTTTAAATTTTTGATACATCTGAACTATATTGACCGGTCATTTACGCTTTTTACTTACAATAACTTTCCTGTAATCTGTAACTTAATTTACGACATCTTCAAAAGTTCTTCCGTACAAACCTCAAACTATTTTCGAGCAGCTTAAAACAATTCGTTGATTTAAAAATAAAAATATTTTTCTAATGTGTCCATTCCTTAAATTGCTTGGAAAATTTGAGGAAACGTACTGACAACATTTTACTATACTCGTTTTGATTCACCAGATAAAATTTCAACACATAATGCTGTTGTTGTAACTTTCCACCATTTGACTCCTGTATGGTGAAATATTAGTCTCCGAGTGTATCGTCAGCTATGTAGTCATTCCGATTAATAACAAAACTCTTTGAAGTTGCCTGTTTATAAATAAGATTTGTCTCTATTAAGAACTGATGATGTGAAGACCATTACAAAGCTTAAAAATGTATTGTCGCAGTCAAAACATTTGAAAAACAACTATTTATAAATTTCATGCGTTTGAGGCGCTTTTCTGGGGATAATTAGTTATCAAAGGTACAAGGATTATAATTTAGTACGTATTACGGGCGTTTCGTCTACATAAGACTCATCAATGACGCTCATATCAAAATAGTTATAAAGCCAAGCAAGTACAAAGTTGAAATAAGAGCATTGAGGATCCAAAATTCCAATAAATTGTGCCATATACGGCTATGGTTATCTATGTCTGGGATAAGAAAATCCTTACCTTTTCGAAAAATTCAAAGTGTTGTAAACAGGAAAATAAACTAGAGGCTCTAAAGAGCCTGTGTCGCTCACCTTGGTCTATGTGCATATTAAACAAAGGACACAAATGGATTCATGACAAAATTGTATTTTGGTGATGGTGATGTGTTTGAAGTTCTTACTTTACTGAACGATTTTGCTTCTTACAATTATATCTATAATGAACTTTGCCCATTAGTAACAGAGAACTATATTTGGTAAAAATTTACATAAATTTACCAAATTAATGAAAATTGTTAAAAATTGACTATAAAGGGCAATAACTCCTTAAGGGGTCAATTGACCATTTAGGTCATGTTGACTTATTTGTAGATCTTACTTTGCTGAACATTATTGCTGGTTACAGTTTATCGCTATCTATAATAGTATTCAAGATAACCTAAAACGGCAAAATTTCTTTAAAAATTACCAATTGGAGGGCAGCAACCCAACAACCAGTTGTCCAATTCATCTGAAAAATTCAGGGCAGATAGATATTGACTTGATTTACAATTTAACTTCTTGTCAGATTTGCTCTAGATGCTTTGGTTTCAGTTATAAGCCAGAAACTGCATTTTACCCCTATGTTCTATTTTTAGCCGTGGCGGCCATCTTGGTTGAATGGCCAGGTCATCGGACACATTTTTCAAACTAGATACCCCAAAGATGATTGTGTCCTAGTAGTTTCAGTGGAGATTTTGTAAAAGATTACTTAGATTTATGAAAAATGGTTAAAGATTGACTATAAAGGGCAATAACTCCTAAAGGGGTCAACTGACCATTTTGGTCATGGTGACTTATTTGTAGATCTTACTTTGCTGAACATTATTGCTGTTTACAATTTATCTCTATCTATAATAATATTCAAGATAATAACAAAAAACAGCAAAATTTCCTCAAAATTACCAATTCAGGGGCAGCAACCCAACAACCGATTGACCGATTCATCTGAAAATTTCAGGGCAGATAGATCTTGACCTGATAAACATTTATATCCCCATGTCAGATTTCCTCAAAATGCTTTGGTTTTTGAGTTATAAGCCAAAAACTGCATTTTACCCCTATGTTCTATTTTTAGCGGCGGCGGCCATCTTGGTTGCTTGACCAGGTCACGCCACACATTTTTTTAAACTAGATACCCCAAAGATGATTGTGGCCAAGTTTGAATTAATTTGGCCCAGTAGTTTCAGAGGAGAAGCTTTTTGTAAAAGATTACTTTAATTTACGAAAAATGGTTAAAAATTTACTATAAAGGGCAATAACTCCTAAACGGGTCAACTGATCATTTTGGTCATGTTGACTTATTTGTAGATCTTACTTTGTTGAACATTATTGCTGTTTACAGTTTATCTCTATCTATAATAATATTCAAGATAATAACCAAAAACAGCAAAATTTCCTCAAAATTACCAATTCAGGGGCAGCAACCCAACAACCCATTGACCGATTCATCTGAAAATTTCAGGGAAGATAGATCTTGACCTGATAAACATTTTTATCCCATGTCAGATTTCCTCAAAATGCTTTGTTTTTTGAGTTATAAGCCAAAAACTGCATTTTACCCCTATGTTCTATTTTTAGCGGTGGCGGCTATCTTGGTTGCTTGACCAGGTCACGCCACACATTTTTTAAACTAGATACCCCAAAGATGATTGTGGCCAAGTTTGAATTAATTTGGCCTAGTAGTTTCAGAGGAGAAGATTTTTGTAAAAGATTACTTTAATTTACGAAAAATGGTTAAAAATTGACTATAAAGGGCAATAACTCCTAAACGGGTCAACTGACCATTTTGGTCATGTTGACTTATTTGTAGATCTTACTTTGCTGAACATTATTGCTGTTTACAGTTTATCTCTATCTATAATAATATTCAAGATAATAACCAAAAACAGCAAAATTTCCTCAAAATTACCAATTCAGGGGCAGCAACCCAACAACCGATTGACCGATTCATCTGAAAATTTCAGGGCAGATAGATCTTGACCTGATAAACATTTTTACCCCATGTCAGATTTGCTCTGAATGCTTTGGTTTTTGAGTTATAAGCCAAAAACTGCATTTTACCCCTATGTTCTATTTTTAGCCGTGGCGGCCATCTTGGTTGGTTGACCGGGTCACGCCACACATTTTTTAAACTAGATACCCCAATGATGATTGTGGCCAAGTTTGGTTTGATTTGGCCCAGTAGTTTCAGAGGAGAAGATTTTTGTAAAAGCTAACGCCGGACGACGACGGACGACGGACGACGGACGACGGACGCAAAGTGATGAGAAAAGCTCACCTGGCCCAAAGGAAAAAAAAAGACCACATAATTGATATTCATGTCAACACTGAAGTGCTGACTGCTGGGCTGGTGATACCCTCGGGGACAACCTTAACCAGTAACAATCAAAGTCAAATATTTGAAAGCCTTCGGACGCACAATATTTTTAAGTGTTGTTTTCAATTGTTTCGACTGTGACAATATATTTTAAAGCTTCTTTGTATACTGTAAAGAAGATCCCATAACACTAACAAGTATATCGTAATATTGTAAGTCCATATCACTTATTTCTTTTTGCATTCTGTTTGTTGTTTGTTGTTTTTGTTTATTGTTTTTTTTTAAATTTGTATTAACACAATCATACTGTAAATGTTAAATGACAATAAAATTGATGATCATAGATTTAGAAATTATTATTGAACTAAGGTTTTCAATTAGCCCAAGCAAAGAGATCTTATTTGGATTTGGCTATTATTTCAGGTCATTTAAGTCATATAGCTCTTCAACTGTTTGGGTTCTCATACATCATTGGCTTTATAATATTAGGCTTATGGAAACCCAGAAAAGCGCATCGAAAGCATTTAATTCATAAAACTTTGTTTTAATTTTTTTGACTGTGACAATATATTTATAAGCTTTGTCATGGGTTAGACATCATCATTTCTCATTGAAGGCGAATCATAGTGGATACGCTTATTTGTTTGCTGTAAACAACATTCGTTAACTTTAAAATGTATGTTGTTAGGTAATCAAATCTATTGCTATAAGTTTCTCTAAGGCACAGTTTACACAGTTATGGCTGTTTAGACTGCATGATCAATTTGATGCATACAAGCTTTTTTTATGTTATATTTGCTTCTTAAAATTTTTGTCATGAGAAAACATACCAGAGGGTTACGTCATCAACGGCTATTGGAGAGAACAGTTAACTCTTCGGGAAAGAATGAAATATTACAATATTAGCTTTTAAAAGTGTTAAAAAATTAGAAATTTTTATTTTATTCTAAACTTTATTTTGATGATGACAAATGGTTATTTTTAAATTCTCAATAAAGCATCGTTGCATATTTAATTAGAAAGAACATTATACAATATTTAAGAGTTTATTTTTTAGACAACTTGGTCAAGGATTTTGAAGTACCATTCCATGTAACATAAACAAATTATATCAATGCGTGGAATTTAAAGATTCGAAATGAGTACTTTCACATTAAAGAATTGTCGTATTTAGCATTCTGATTATAAATGAAGGTTTTTAATATTTACAAGCTATATAATTTTCCACTCAATTATATGTATTGATTGTCATTTAGTTCTTCTGTATACTGCACGAGTTGTCGGTTTCATTAGTTTTCATCACCATAAACTGTTTATCACTTTGTTAACAATCTGTTGTTGTCAATTATTATAGAAATGTATCAAATTTAATTTGTAATTTGTACGGCTGTAACAAAATATCCATCTCATTACTAACAATTTATTTTCCTCTTTCTGATCATAAATATAATGAGAACAGGTGAATTAAATTCTTGTAACGTCAAATTAGGTGCTAAATACATATGGCTATTCTAATTATTTACACCATAAATCTGAGTGATCAGGTAAAATACAGCTGCTTACTTTTGATTGAATATCCAGGTATACAGATTGTTACACCTTTATGTGTGCAATTGATAATAGAATTGAGATAAAGATCTATTGTCATTGGTAATTATTGGCAAATCTTGTCACTTTAGTTCCTTTGATATGAGTCGTTACAGTAAATGATCATTATTAATATATAAATTGTTATCTGTAAATATATATACTTTAGGAATTATTTTCCTAATTAGTTTGTTGAACACCAGAAATATCTACGATTATGATTACAATCTATTTTCGCGACTAAATTTTGTTGTATAAATACACATGGTTATACCGCGGCTTTCACTTGTTACATCGAGAGAAAAAAATACCTAACTGCAAGGTTAATTCAAAAGGGGAAATTAGAGAAAAAAATACATACAAAAAAATAACTCAAAGGTAAATTCAAAAGGAAGTTCATCAAGCCTGACAAAATGAATCGCTCGTCTATATAAACCAAACTAGTACATCCATTTTCTGAAGAAGATGTTTGGGTAAATCTGTTTTTATAGCTAGCTAAACCTCTCACTATGTGACAAGTTTACAAACTTTTGTTTAATTGACAAAATTGAGTGTGGAAACCCAAATACATTTAATTTGTAACATTGGGATTCAGCAGTCGAACATGTGTAAACCTACATTAAAGACATACATGATACAAAAACAACTTTGATTTAAACATCAAACAAAACAGTGTGTACATAAACCAGAGACTTACCTACACAAATGACTTCAACATTAAATAGCATACAATTTAACATGACAATCACGCAATCAAAAAGAGTTTTGTAGTTGGTAGGCGGCACCAGCACATACAGTTTTGTTAATCATAATCTAATATACACTTTCCATATAATTGGGAACCAGTAGGCACATTATACAGACATACACACACAAATGTCTTAAAATTTAAAAAAACACCGTCATACAAAAACATTTGATAAAGACACCAACAAAAAAGTTTATGTCGTTAATATTACATACGATATTGTAATCAAGTTCCATTTGCACTTCCCTGATTAAATTAAAATTATGTAAAATAATTTAAAATACATTTGTACAAAAGTAAACAAATTGAAAGCACTTTAAAAAGTGCATGCGTCGAATCGTACTTCTGCACCCCTCCGCATTATGAACGCCTAAAAGCCAGGACCCGATAGCTAAACGCACTAATATCGAGTTACGTCAAAAGCGAAATGACCGTTATAAGAATTTATAAGTTCGGTGGTCAGTATTGCGATCGGACGTTTTACCTGTAACACATGAATATGTACGTTCCAAACACTAAAGCAAATATTAATTTTTAAACCAACGAAAAATTGTGTCAAACCGGGCTTTTAAATACTTGGGTTTTAGTGTTTCCGATTAAGGCTTATCCATTAAAACGTTTAAGACATGTTTTATTTTTCATTTACTATTCATATTGACTTTGAAGAAAGAGTCTTGTTGATAAAAGTAAATTTGTTTTCATTCGTCCTCTTAATGTGAGTCTTTTCATCTGACACAAGATTGTCTTTAAAGTATTTACTTTGATTCGCGCTTCAACAACACTTAGACCTTCATAACCCCTTGGAATAATGCACCGAAACAAACTAATTATTTATCAAATATGATAATAATTGAATTACTAATGACTCATTAATTCTGATAAATGGTTAAATCTAAAAAGCAGAAGTGTGTTTAAACTTATTTAGCATTTAAAAAACTAATTAATATTGTGTTCTGTATCAGTAGGAACTATCAAGTCTTTTTCTTAGAATCATGCAGAAGTCTCTATATAACCACTTTTAAGAAAAAAGAAACACAGATATAAAAAAGAAGATGTGGTATGATTGTCAATGATACAGCTGTCCACAAGAGACCAAAATGACACAGAAATTAACAACTATAGGTCACCATAAGGCATTCAACAATTAGCAAAGCCTATACCACGTAGTCAGCTATAAAAGGCCCCGAAATGACAATGTAAAACAATTCAAACGAGAAAACTGACGGCTTTATCTATATAAATAGATTAACATGACAATAAACGAAAAACAAATATGTAACACATAAACAAACGACAACCACTGAATTACAGGCTCCTGACTTGGGACAGGCAAATACATACATAATGTGGCGGGGTAAACATGTAAGCGAGATTCCAACCCCCTAACATTAGTTCAAGATTGAGTAAACATCGTACTATTCACGTTTTCATCATCCGAATTTTCAATCATTTAATCTTAGATTAATACTACTTTTACAATTTGAATAATTTCCTATAACACATCAATTCCTTGAATTATTCTCATCTACTATGAGAACTTCAAATTATCTTGTATTCATAGAATAATTGTAAGCATGGCTAGTATCAGAGATCTTAGCAAGTATGAAAAAATGGTAAAAATAAAATATTAAAGTGAAAATTAATAAAAATAAAAATAGATAAATAAATTAATGAACAAATAAATAAATTAAAAAATAAATAATAAAAAAATAAAAATAAATAAAAATAAATAAATAAATAAATAAATAAATAAATAAATAAATAAATAAATAAATAAATAAATAAATATTTTTTTAACATTACTTTCATGTCTTTGTAAGCGGTATGAAAATGCATAATTATTTGAATTTGTTCCTGATTATTTAATTATACACATGGGGTTTCTTGTTACTCTTAAAACATCCTAGTTAGTCTGATGTCTATCAAACACATTTTAAGAGACTTTTTACATTAGCTTCCTTTATCCACAGTATCTAAATTTAATCAAGTAGATCTCTTAAGAGTATCGTTCACTCTCCAATAATTTACCCTTAAACAGCTTAAAGATTCTCCACAACGACATCAATAAAGATCTTAGCATAATCTCCTTTCATTTTATATAGCAGTTAATATTTGGATTTTGTCCCCAGGGGAAACCAAAAAGCACTAAGTGCACAATTTTCTTTTGCTTTTAGATACGTTAAATCCAGGACACAGGGAAAACGTGCGAGATGAAAATACGTTCTGTCGATTTATGTTGAAAGTAAAGGATTGTTCTCGCCAAAAACCAATTAAATCGACATCCCCATTAAGTCCAATGACAGTTTCTTGATGTCCAGTTGTAGGCTTTCGTTGGAAAGCTCCCTTTAAGTTTAAGTATTATACAATTTGCTTCAGATAATTTTAAGTCGTATTTAATGCGCTATTGAACGCAATCAAACATTTTAATCTCGGTATTTGGTTGGGTTCATGTTGCTTTATCTTGAAGTTTTCTATGAAGTGTTTTTGTGGCTGTTGTTCTGACCATGCTCTGGTTTGCATTCATTGTCTCATTTTTTACTTTGTTTTGTATTCTTCAAAATGCAGAATGCCTTCTCAATATTGAATTGCTAAAAAAATAGAGGAACATGTCAGAATTCTTTCAATTATTAAATTTGAAAGTGAACAAGTATTTGTTGAATGATCTAAATCTTTTTGTGCATATAAGGGAGGAACAATTGACCCTATCATTCCATGATTGCCGTACATCATGGCGAGTTGAATGAACGATATATTTTATTGCCATTATGGTACGGTTCAAGGTGGCATAATTTTCATCCTTCATTATTTTCTTATTGTTCGATAAAACTGATATTTTATATTCCATTCTATTGGTGTAAAACTAAATTATCAACGGAGAATAATGAATCAAGAGAAGTAGAATCGTATTGGTTCGGAACATAACGGTACTTTAACATTTAAAAATTTTGCAATAAAAAGATGAAATTTAAGTACAAAATAATTAAGTGTAGTTTTCCCTTTTCCGACAATTTTCAACCATTATTGCTAGAAAATCAGGAGACTGGTTTTCGAAAGTATTTTATGACTTAGACATGTCTTACGGTGGTCGTAGTTAGATATGTTTCCGAAAGTGTCCCAAGGTACGATATATCATATCTTCCGTCGTAACCTTAGGACACCTCGCAAAATGACTTTTGATGGTCTAATAATTATCAACTACTTTTTTATTACCAGTTCTTTAGTTTATATTTATTTATATAGTGGATTGAAAACAAGTTATTGCAACTTATAAAAATTCCTTTTTCACTTTGCGGGTGCGAATTCTGCTTTGTAGAAAAAAAAACTCATCATAGATACCAGTACTAAATTTAGTATATACGCCAGACGCGCGTTTTGTCTACAAAAGACTCATCAAAAAAGTTAAAAGGCCAATAAAGTACGAAGTTGAAGAGCATTAACCTGCTCTTTTTCGAAATCTACTAGCCAAGGGTATCTTTTACGTGCAAGAGATATTGCTTTCTTAACACCGGTCAGCCATTTATCGTCCCCATCCCAGGGACTATCATCATTTCTCAAGACCATACTAGCAAAATGATAATTACTGGTTCTTGTCGTGTATAATTTCATATTCATTACATTTACAACAATAGTTGTGTTCCTCAGTCGGATAAATAGTAAATATTTGATCTTTTCCATCTCGTCAAAATCTCCTGCGACGTAAAATTTTGAGTCCTTTTTCTTATTTTGGATAATATACATATATTATTCTTATCCCTTTCCTTACATAAAACATTATTAAAAACGTTCGTGCACGGGTATTTCGTTAAGGGGGTACTTGATTTACGAATCTTAAAATAGTTAACAATGAAATAACACTTCATGAATACATGATAATGCATAAACTCTAAGTTCACGATTTATAAAATATATTTTTTTCCTCATATATATAGCTTCATGTTCATTATATGGAGAGAAAAAATATTAAAATATTCGTAAATAATAATTTTTTTAATAATTATTGTATTTATATTTATAATTTTTATATGTTTTTTTTTTTTTTTTTTTTTAATCATTATTAAATATAAATTTAAAATGTTTACTTATGACAGTCAAAGAGTTTCATAGGTATGTTTATCTTAGACCAGTTTTGATTAATATTCTATGACATATCAGATGATAGTCATTAGATGGTCATAAAATTTGTCCTAAAATAAATCTTACGACATATCTTAGGATATTTTCGAAAACCAGGCCCATAGTGACTATGATTTAACGAAAAATAAATTTGTAGAGCAAATATTTCGGATCAGCATTGCATGTTTTACTTTTGTTTGTATAAAATATTAAAAAAAAAACATTTACACAAAGGAAGTAAAATATAAGAATGATACAAATTATTGTCATAAATCTAAATGAATCTAGACAAAACCCTATAATAAGAATTTGTATCAAATAATGAAAAAAGTATTTTCAAAAATATCGAGGTCTAAGATCAATTAGAAGGAGGAAAGTCCATAAAACCAAATAAACGTTCTTTTATATCAACCAACGAAACGAATGGAAAACAACTACCACATGTGTCATATTCCTAACTTGTTTCAGGCTTTACCCCCAGGTTGGCTAAACCTGGTTTTATAGCTACCTTGACTTGAATGACAGTTTCAAATATTCTAGGTACGGATGTTGTTTATAATCTAATTACGTGATATAGTTTTATTTTATGTGTCTTTGTAAATTATTAACCTTTACTGTTTAATCCATTTTTTGTCGTAGCCTGATATCTACTTATCCCGCCATTTTTTGTTGTTGTTCTGTGGGTTCATTTTATGTATTCTTGTAATTCATTTTTGTGTGTGTGCATTGTCTATATGCCATTTTGTTTTTCTTATTTGACACATTTGTTTGTTTTTATAGTGATTATTATTACGGTTTATCCTGGGACTATTATAACATCTCATATGAGTATAATTGTTCCAGGTATATTACAACGTTGACTGCTGTAGCCCTATTTTTGACATTTTTACCTATGACGTCTGTTTGTTAAGACGGCGTGCACAAAGCTGAGTCCGCAAACGTAACGTCTTCAAATTACTAAAACCATTTACGACGACGGCATTTTCCCCAAGAAATCAAGCGCGTAACAAAAACACTGGACACTTAGTTTATTAAATAACTTTAAATATTTACGTTCAACATATTTCTTTTTTCTTTCGAACAAAAAAGTGCAGCAAATGCGCATTCTGGAAATATAAATGAATATATGCTAAGAGCAGTGAAATGAAATGATTAGCGACTATGTCGTTGACCCTTTTCAGAAAATAGCATTAAAACGTCATTTCTTTAGATTGTAACATAATAGCTGGACATTAAAAAAATGCAGGTCTTCAGTCTAAACAATCGAATCATTCATATTTTTCAGATTATTTTAAACCTCTGGTTATGCACATTTGGAATACCAAGTTATTTTGAAAATAAAAATATTGCAATTACATATTTTTCTTGCCGATTCTTCCATTTCGATTATTAGTCCTTCCAAATTACTACTTCTTACACATAACGAAGATCATTCCAAACTTATCTACCATGATCGTTTTTGATTGTTTTTGCGATGAATTTCGTGTGATGTGCGACTCCGAATCCGAAAAATTCTATTATACGAAAATACAGGAAAATACGTTGAATTTGTATAAGTTTTAGGTCAAGAACTCTAATTTATACTTATTTATGTTACAAGTTACACCGTATTTTTGCCGTTTTCTATATGTCCGTTTCATACTTTATAAATTAAATTTTAATTTACCTTACTAGTAATGTGGATTTTAATGGCATGCATTCATCATTTTATCATAAAAAAAAATCTTTTTCTTATTCTTATTCAAAAATATTTTAAACACGGTTGTATAAAACTATTTAAAAAGTGCATTTTATAGTTGCCGTCAATTTTGTGCACGCCGTCTATGTTTACACATAATTGTCAATATAATGGAATTTTATGTGACTGTATATTTCCAATTTCTATTATACAAGTGACAAGTTTGGCTAGCTATAAAACCAGTTTTAATCCACCACTTTCAACATAAGAAAATGCCCATACAAACAGTCGTTTTCTATTCGTTTTATGTGTTTGCCATTTGATAAGGGACTTTTTAATTGGAATTTTCCTTGGAGTTCGGTATAATTGTTGTTTTATCTTTTTTTTTCGTTATATTTACAAAAATGGCCGTTTGAAATAACATATTGAATATGAGAGGAAAATGACGAATTTGACGAAAAATGAGAAGGTAATATGAACTTCCTGAAGAAGGAGTAACATTGTTGTGTCGATCCGTCAAATAATGGTCTGCAACAATATTGTGTCGATCCGTCAAATAATGGTATGCAACAATAGTGTGTCGATCCGTCAAATAATGGTATGCAACAATAGTGTGTCGATCCGTCAAATAATGGTATGCAACAATAGTGTGTCGATGCGTCAAATGGTGATTTTCAACATTTTGTGTCGATGCGTCAAAGAATTGTATGCATGTGTTAATTAAATAATCAAAACCTTCTTGTACAAACACCAAAAATTATTTTTATTCGAAACAAAAATAATATTATATTTTAAAGTGGAGAATATTTAGCAAAGAAACAGTATTTTCCTATTCAATCAAACAAAATCCTATAATTTATCAAATTTACATCTACATTACTAATTTCTTCTTTCTCAAATCCTTGTTTTGGGAATATCTTTCCAAAATCTCTCCATAGATTAATAGTGTGGCATAACCCCACATCTAATAACCCACCTACACAAGCGCATACTGATTTCCATACTACATAGACATAAAATAAAAAATGAGCACATACACACATCGAAACAATCAACAACAACAAAACAAGGCTTATCGTTCTCATGAATCGTACAAAAAGTCCAAATCAATAGTACTATTAAGTATTTTTGTTTTTGTCTTAAAACCTAATTTTAACATTTATTTACGTTTGAAAAAAATAAAAAGGATTCCGTGAGTTGTTAATTGATTTCTATAAAAATGCTGAAGATTTACAAGAATTAATTGAATCATTACTTAAATGGTACGAAAACCCACAAACACCAGACAAGAGATAATAGCCTATTTAGTAGCCGATGAGTTGATCTAATTTCTCACTACATTGGATAATTTTCCTGTGTCAATGAGATTACAATCGTGACAAGTGTCAATTTGGAGCCAGAGAAGCCATGTTTATGCAATTTTCAAGCCGAAATATTTGTCACTTCCGATTTCCTGATCTTGAATTATCTAAAATCATTAATGACGTGTTTAAGAAGATTGTCTTTAAGTTATTCGATCATGAAGAAAAAGAAATTGCTCAAGGGCTTAAATGACTCTGATTTCATCAGCAGACGACATCCTTATTAGCAAACGATAAGGAATCTGTTAGTTGATGCAATTACACCATTTTATCAATTGTCAGAAAAGTTTTGACGGTAATTAAACTCGAAACAGCGCTAATCTCTCGGCTGGAGGATTTTTGGAGTTTCAATTAATCCATAAACTGGTAAAAGTTCATAAAGATGAAACGTCAGTTAAAGTCATTTGTGCTGACTTTTCAGTTGGTTGATTATCACGAACTTAGATAAACATCTTTGTCTGTATATGGGAATAACTGTTCTTGTTGAGCTATGCAACTATAACCATTCTTGTGTACTGATTTCATATTTCAAATATAAAATGATTTTTTTGTAGTTTATCGTAAACAGAAAAGGTATATATAAAGGATTAATTTGGATGTATTTTATTCCTCATGGACGAATATAAAGAGTACAACCATACAATATTAATTTTATTTGTATCATTTGAATTCCTTTCATATGATTGGTTACAAACGCTTCCGGTACTGATTGTTTTGGCCGGTTATTTTGTTCAGTCGAACAAGTTTCATAACCAAATAGACTATAAACAACATTGCGGCTTGAATCAATTATTTCCTCTTGTTCATGGTATTTTCTGTTTTTTTCTCCGACTTATACATTTTCTCTGCTTTTAACTTACAAATTCAAAACGACAGTTGCTAAAAACAAATAAGAAAAAAAAAAGTTTTTTCTGGAGTTGAATGATTTCTAAATTTGCCTATTCACTCACAACTTTTGACTTTTATTCATTTGTTTGTGAATAGGTCAAGCTTATAAAACAAATACAATCGGAAAATGCGCTTACACATATCACAAGTCACGTATAAATTCAATCGAGTATATATTTTTTTTTATATCACATGAACTCCAAAAAAAAACCGCGAGTTCCGGTACGTCGACATGACATCCCCTGCTGTGCAGGCTTGATCTGTTATTGAATTTTAATCATGACAAAATCAGTTATAATGTCGGAAGTATGATAATCCATGTGAAAAATGACAGTTTGCTAATGAAGACCTTTGGTTGCCAAACCAATACTGTTTAGTTTTTTCTTCATCATTTCAACTATTAACATTTGTTTTTATCTTATCTCCTATTGTTTTTGAAAGAACAGCCCAAAACAGCAAAACAACGTAATATCTACATGAATGGGGCAACAACTACAAAACAGTTTGTAAACTTTTCTAATTTTCTGATATATATTTATTAAATCTTGTCTTGCTGATTGTTTAAAACATATCTCTTAGCTAATACCTTGCTCCTATCTTTGACCATAAAAAAAAGTACAGAAATGGTGAAAATAAAATCATCATAGTTACCAGGACTAAACTTTGTATATACGCCAGACGCGCGTTTCGTCTACAAAAGACTCATCAGTGACGCTCGAATCCAAAAAAGTCAAAAAGGCCAAATAAAGTCCGAAGTTGAAGAGCATTGAGGACCAAAATTTCTAAGTTTTGCCAAATTCAGCTAAGGTAATCTATGCCTGAGGTAGAAAAGTATCTCAAAAATTCAATATTTTGTAAACAGTTAATTTATAAATGTAACCATATTAATGATAATTCATGTCAGCACAAAAGTGCTTACTACTGGGCTGGTGATACCCTCGGGGGAAATAAATCTCAATTGATAGTTCAGGAGCTATAACTCAAACCAGAGTTGGCTGATTTGTCTGGAAATTTCACGATAGACATATTATCATATGCTTATCTTTTTTTGCACTTACATGTTGAACTAAAACGGGTGGTTATTTTTCCAATTTAAGGGTAGCTACATCTTCTTTTTTTTTGCAATTACACATTTTACTAAGGTTATAAGTAAATAGTTTTAAAGATAATAGTGAAAAGCTGTAAGGGCAATAACTCTAAATGGGTCGACATATTTTTCAAAATCTTTTACGGTAGAAAGAGCTGGTCGTGTTTACAGTTTTTATCGTTTTTTTCCCCATTTCACCAAACAGATAAACTAATGATTATAGCCTTGTAAAATATAGGTTTATATAATCCTGGTATCTTTGATAACTATTTGCAACCTATTTTTGTTATGTTTTATAGATCCTTGTTAAAGATATATACTAACCTTAAGAGACTTCACCTGCATATAAGATATACATTTTCCGTTTGTTTTGTTTTTCAAGATCTTGCACATCCTCCTTAGACTTTGTAAAACGTCACCAATGTCTGAGCAGCAGGTTGATGAACAAGGGGTGTGTCAAATAACGTCTCGTCCTTTTTTCTTAACAACGTTCATCGGAAGGTACCAAGACCTTGTTGATAAATATTCCGTTTAAACTTCACAAATACCGGTAATACGCGATGGTCTTGAAATATAGATGCTGTGTACTGACGTTGTTTATCATCTTAATAACGGGTTATAGTAGTCGTTACTACTTTTACTGTTTAGTCTGGTTTTGTTTATATGATGTCCATTTGACGTGGCTCTGTATACATCCCGTCATTGTGTTATTTTTCTATGATAATTTTTGTTATTCTTGTGTTTCCTTTTTGTTAATGTGCTTTGTTATTATGACTTGTTTGTGTTTCTTTTAGGACATACAACATGGCTCTGTGCTTATACATCCCGTCATTGTGTAATTGTGCTATTGTAAATTATTGTATTCTTGTCTTTCATTTTTGCTAATGTGCTCTGTCTGTATGCCTTTTTGTGCTTCTTTGTTACATTTTTATAGTGATTTAGATTATAACATAAAGATGACTACTGTACCAATATTTTTGTCATTTTAACCTATTATGTCTGTTTATCTTGTTCACACGTCGTTGTCCATATAATGGAATTCGATGCAACTGCCATACGAGTGAGAGGTTAAGCTAGCTTTTAATCTAGGTTTAATCCAACATTTTCTACATGAGAAAATGCATGTACCAAGTCATTTATATATCCATTGTTATTCGTTCGTTTGATGTGTTTGAGCTTTTGATTTTCCCATTTGATTAGGGATTAAGGGAAGTTCTAAATTCTCTAATTATCAATTTGTCTTGAAAGTCAGTATTTTTGTTATGATTTTTACTAAATTGATTACGGCTATTCGAGTGCTGCACTTCTCTCTGTCTCACAAGCATTTTCAATACTATAAATTTCACTGGTTAAACTAATTGGTCATCAATTAGACGAGACGATCATCTTTGTCAAAGAGTGCAGTTATTTGACATATCGGGTACCCACTCTATTAGCTTTCGTTACATATCGCACTTCGTATCACAGTTAGTTTTGCTCTTTTTTTCAGATGAGTCATAATTAATACAACATGTATAGTTAAACCTTGAAGGCAATGATAACAAGACCCATGTGGATTATCTTAAATAATTTTCAAAAATTTACTAATGACAGATCAGGGGTTGGTTGGAGGTTGTTGATTACTTCATTGAGAAATTATTGGATTATTTGTGTTTATCGCCACTTTTAACGATATATGCTATTTCGTGGCTTCCTTTTTTATTGGTGGAGGAAGCTGGAGTGAACCACGACCATTGGGAGGAAAACTGACCATCCTAGTCAATTATGATTGAAGTTGATTTCACCTGCTACATTAAATAGGATTTGAACTCACAACCTCAGTGTTGCCTGGCTTGTTAAACAGAAGTTCGACTACCCGGCCATGGCCCCATATAATCGATTATTGACTAAATGTTCATAGTTACAATCTCAAATAAATTTTAGATATTTAATAAACAGTTGCGTCACCAGTTTCCCATTGTGTCCAATCTATCTTTGGAAAGCTAAAGTCCACTGTTAAAGGTTTACCTCTAAATTTCTAAAGTCGATATAATTTCTGCAAAAGGTCATTTGAATTTTCATTATCAGTTTAATCTGACGACGGGCTTTTAAATAAACAGCTTATCAGTAAAAAGTAGTCACAAAAATACGGAATCCGTTGCAAATTCAAAACGGGAAGTCCCTAACTAAATGTCAAAATCAAAAACTTAAACACTTCAACTATTTTGATATGAGGGTCACTGATGAGTCTTATGCAGACAAAACACGCGTCTGGCGTACTAAATTATAATCCTGGTACCTTTGATAACTATATTCAAACGAATGGATAACAACTAACTAGGTAAAGGCATTTTGTTAAGTAGAAAATGGTGTATTAAACCTGGTTTTATAGCCATCTAACATCTCTTTCCCGTATGACAGTCGCCACAAAATTCCATTCCATTTAAAACGATATGTGAACAAAACAAACAGACTTATTAACATTGTCTTTTAAACTAACATTATAGTAAAACCAATTTTAAATTGTTTTCATAGTTCAGACTGCTTCAGCTTTTTCTAATAATGCAGTTTCATTTATCTATGAGTGTATATCTTGGTGGACATAGACACACGTATATCTGGATAAACAGACACGGTAGTTGTTAATGTCTGTGTCATTTTAGTCTCTTGTGGACAGTTGTCTCATTAGCAATCATACCACATCTTCTTTTTTATATATTGTTACACATATTTCTGAATCAAAATATATGTATACATTTGATGAATAAACGAAAACTATATAATCACGATAGACAGACAAGGGTAAATATTGATGGAAAAACATGGATATGTATATTTCTGAATGGACAAACATATGTATCTGGATGGAAAATGGTCATCTATATACTAGTAGGCAGACATTTTTACACTTTTTTATATGTTCAAACAAAGTGTGATACATTTCAGGAATATGATCATTTGTTCACTTGGCCATTATATGTAAGCAAAATAATGTATTGGAAATCTCAAAGATTAGGTGTATTACCACCAAATCATAGTACGTCACATCCAGTTGCATACGAAAATAGGTCGATCAAGTGAAACTGTGAGCTTCTGCTCACTGATGATACCACCACCCAAATACTTGACGGTAAAAAGGAATTGTTGAGTGATGAATCTGATAACATATCACACGATAAAGCCGACTTGCATAAATCCGGAAACCAAGTTTCAGAAATCTTTGTTATGTAGTTCGTGAGAAAAATGTGACGAAAATTTTCAACTTGGATGCCATGTGTAAAATTAAATGATGTTAGTATTTAATATAATTGGTAAACAGGAAGTTGTTAAGGGATGAATCTGACAACGCAGATGTCATGTGTAAAATGATGTAAGTGTTCGGTAAACAGGAATTTGTTGAGAGATGAATCTGAAAACGAATCAAACGGTATAGCTGACTTATATAAACCCTGAACCATATTTCAGAAATCCTTGTAATGTATTTCCTGAGAAAATTGCGACGAAAAATATTCATGGGACGGACATAAGAATGGATTCACAGACAGAAGTAAAACAGTATACCCCCACTTTTTAAAGCGGGGGTATAAACAAATATTCTCTTGAATTTGATAGTTGTGGAAAATTTACCCTACGTTTCATTGCAGTAAAACATTTCTGGATCATAAAAATATATCTTGTGTTTTTCAAAGCTCCATTTTTTTTATTGGGGTTTTTATAGAATATGTTAAGGTTACATGGTTACTAATGCTTGTACACTATAGAATATGTTAAGGTTACATGGTTACTAATGCTTGTACACTATAGAATATGTTAAGGTTACATGGTTACTAAACCTTGTACACAAATAAAAAAGAAGTTAAATTTGATTGGTTACATTCCAGTGATGGTTATTATCTTATATGAAATGAAATGTTATGTAAAATTTTGTCTATAGTACTAGACAGGATAAAATTTTACTCATGCCGAGTATTTCTTTTTTTGACACAAAGATAAATTCTACACAATTTTCTGAAAAGTGAAAATTTAACAAAGACTAATAGGGGAAAATCAATGGGAGTATTACACCTTTATGAGTGATGAATGAAGTAACTCATCCCACAGTATAGCACACTCACATGAAGCATTACTAAATTTCAACAAGCACTGATAAGTAGTTCCTGTGAAAAATGCAACACAAATTGCATGGGACAGACAGACAGGCGGACGATGTAAATTAATTATTAATTACAATAGACATGCATTGTATTCACACAAGACTCATTCAATCCATAACACTTTGAAGGCCAAATCAATTGGGAAGTTCGAAAGCATTTAAATCCAAAATTGGCACTGACCTGGATAAGGAAATAAAATTTATACTAGATACTCTGAAACTCATTTAGCCTAAGTTTGGCTGAAATTGATACAGCAGTTTCAAAGGAGAAGATTTTTTAAAGTAAGTCAACATGATGAACAAATTGTGAAAAAAGTCTTTAAAGGGCAATAACTCCTTAAGGGGTCAATTGACAATTTTGGTCAAATTGACTTAATTGAAGATCTTACTTTGCTGAACATTATTGCTTTTTACAGTTTATTTCTATCTATAATTATATTCAAGATAATAAACAAAAACAGCAAAATTTCCTTAAAATTATCAATTCAGGGGCAGCAACCCAACAACAGGTTGTCTGATTCATCTGAAAATTTTAGGGCAGATAGATCTTGACCTGATAAACAATATTACCCAACGTCAGATTTGCTCTAAATGCTTTGGTTTTTGAGTTATAAGCCAAAAACTGCATTTGACCCCTATGTTCTATTTTTAGCAATGGCGACCATGTTTGTTGATAGATCATAACTTCGGATACAATTTACAAACAAGATACCCTAAGGAACATTCAGTTAAAGTTTGGAAGTATTTGGCCCAGTAGTTTCAGAGGAGAAGATTTTTGTAAAAGATTACTAAGATTTACGAAAAATGGTTAAAAATTGACTATAAAGGGCAATAACTCCTAAAGGGGTCAACTGATCATTTCCGTCATGTTGACTTATTTGTAAATCTTACTTTGCTGAACATTATTGCTGTTTACAGTTTATCTCTATCTATAATAATATTCAAGATAATAACCAAAAACAGCAAAATTTCTTTAAAATTACCAATTCAGGGGCAGTAACCCAACAACAGGTTGTCTGATTCATCTGAAAATTTCAGGGCAGATAGATCTTGACCTGATAAACAATATTATCCATGTCAGATTTGCTCTAAATGCTTTGGTTTTTGAGTTATAAGCCAAAAACTGCATTTGACCTCTATGTTCTACTTTTAGAAATGGCGACCATGTTTGTTGATAGATCACAACTTCGGATACAATTTACAAACTAGATACCCTAAGGAACATTCAATTAAAGTTTTGAAGTATTTGGCCCAGTAGTTTCAGAGGGGAAGATTTTTGTAAAAGATTACTAAGATTTACGAAAAATGGTTAAAAAACTACTGGGCCAAATACTTTCAAACTTTAACTGAATGTTCCTTAGGGTATCTAATTTATAAATTGTATCCGAAGTTTTGATCTATCAACAAACATGGTCGCCATTGCTAAAAATAGAACATAGGGGTCAAATGCAGTTTTTGGCTTATAACTCAAAAACCAAAGCATTTAGAGCAAATCTGATATGAGTAAAATTGTTCTTCAGGTCAACATCTATCTGCCCTGAAATTTTCAGATGAATCGGACATTCCGTTGTTGGGTTACTGCCCCTGAAATGGTAATTTTAAGGAAATTTTGCTGTTTTTGGTTATTATCTTGAATATTATTATAGATAGAGATAAACTGTTACAGCAATAATGTTCAGCAAAGTAAGAACTAAAAATAAGTCAGTATGACCAAAATAGTCAATTGACCACTTTAGGAGTTATTGCCCTTTATAGTCAATTTTTAACCATTTTTCGTAAATCTTAGTAATCTTTTAGAAAAATCTGCTCCTCTAAAACTACTGGGCCAAATTTAACCAAACTTAGCCATAATCATCATTGGGGTATCTAGTTAAAAAATGTGTCCAGTAACTTGGCCAACAAACCAAGATGGACGCCATGGCTAAAAATAGAACATGGGGGTAAAATGCAGTTTTTGGCTTATAACTCAAAAACCAAAGCATTAAGAGCAAATCTGACAGGAAGTAAAATTATTGATCAGGTCACGATCTATCTGCCCTTGAATTTTCAGATGAATCGGATAATTGGTTGTTAGGTTGCTGCCCCTGAATTGGTAATTTTGAGAAAATTTTGTTGTTTTTTTGTTATTATCTTGAATATTATTATAGATAGAGGTAAACTGTTAACAGCAATAATGTACAGCAAAGTAAGAACTAAAAATAAGTCAGAATGACCAAAATAGTCAATTGACCCCCTAAGGAGTTATTGCCCTTCATAGTCAATTTTTAACAATTTTCTTAAAATTTGAAGATTTTCAATAACATTTTCCACAGAAAGTACTGTTATAGATAGAGATAATTGTAGGCAGCAAGAATGTTTAGTAAAGTGAGATCTACAAACACATCACCATCACCAAAACACAATTTTGTCATGAATCCATCTGTGTCCATTGTTTAATATTCACATAGACCAAGGTGAGCGACACAGGCTCTTTAGAGCCTCTAGTTTCATCAGGAATTGGCTTGAAACAGTTTTAAAAATTTAAAACTTTTAATTATAACAAACCATTGTTTATTAGTTTATTTCCCATCAATCATTCTGTCCATTTTAGTCATTTGAATTTTTATTAGAAGTGAATATATATTTTTGCAATTAAGAAAGAATCCACATTACAATAAGATAAGTTTTTTAATTGGTTTACGTTGAAAAAGTACATTTTCAAAACCCTGTGTTGAAAAATACTTTAAAAATTGATCAAAAGGCACTCTAAAACGTTTTATCTTCAATGCCCTATAACCTCTGTTTCAACTTACAAAATGGCCCATAACAACATTTTTCAATTTTTTTTGTTGACACTTTAAAGTTTAAAGCTGTTGGTCCAGATTTATGTCTTACAAGGATAGTTGGTAACATTTACTAGAAGATTTTTTGCTTTTTTCTGTTTTTTTGAAACATGTTCAGAAACGGCAACATAATTTCGAAAACATATAAACTGCAGTTTAAATAAAATTGTGCAAATTAAGAGACCCATATTATTTAATTTGAGCTCATTTTATCCTCATACTGGAAAAGCAAGTTTCCTTCTAAAGACCTGTTGTAAATGCAATTTTCAACAATAGTGCTTTATAAATGTTCATTTTCCCCCACCATACCTTAATATGAAATTATTCAAACTACTCTTCTAATCTTTCCATGAGTGATTTCCATCACTTTGATTATTACTATGTGATCAAAGCTACTGGAAATGCAACATCCTCATAATACCACGAGAATCTGTATTTTTAGCAGCTTAAATATAAGACATAATACTTTACAATTCTTTATTTACAAAATCATCGTACTGGTTTTATCATACATCACTCACATACCATGTATTCTTAACAAATTAAATGTCTATGAAATTCTTTTAAAATGCACCAATTATTTATTTGCATAGAACATACATGTGTTTCAACATCTTCTCTTCAAGCTTTCAGTTAATATGAACTGATTATAAAAATAATACAAATTATGTATATATACCATAAAAAAAGAGTCAACAGGTATGATAAGCACTAACTTCTAAAGACTAAGACTATTTTCAAAAGGCTTTTATATAATGTTCTATCTTAATATGCAAAGTATAGATTTCTTTTGAACTAGTTGTATACAATCATACAATTTAAATACAACAACCATTAAAAAAAAAGTGCTGCAAATATTACTGAAATATCTTACACATGTTGATTTTTAACTGCAATTTGCAAACAACTAAAATTTTCATGTTTCCACAGTAAATATACTATCATTTAAACAGTTTAACCACATCAATTCTTCAATTATTTGGATCATATTCTATACAGTCAGCTTAATAAATATCAAATATAAAGTAGTTAAAACATACTTCTACATGCAAATCATGAAATCATAAAAAACATTCAACACCAAAAAAAAATCCCAATTTATGAGTATACCATTCCAAATGTGCTTACATTCAATCACCATAAATCTACTGATATAGTTTTCAGTAGTGCAACCATGACTTTCATTTATTTTATTCAAAATAATTTCAAAATTTACGTCATAATTCATTGAATTATGATAAAATATCTAAAAACAGAAAAAGAAAATCATACCTGAACTTTGTCAATGTGGATTTCAGTTAATGTTCATATTATAGGGCATCTCTTATTTCAGAAAACTGAAAAATCATTATGAACATAAAAACATACATTTATATCAAGTACATAAAAAGCTTGCCACAAAAAAAAATCCATAACAAATTAGGTTTTTTAAATGTACTGGTATACCAATTCTAAATCAAGAGTAAGAAACAAAATGAACTTGCTTAAAAATAAATCTGGTTATTTTAACTGTACTTTTAAATCTAATATGTAAGAAAAAGCCATTTAGATACATGGATTTGTTAATTCAATTGTGAATTATAACTTACATAAACAGTTTTTGTCACAAATGTAACTGTACTATCAAATCTCTGATATGTAAGAAAAGGCCATTTAAATAAATTCATGGATTTGTCATTTTAATAGTGAATTATAACTCACATGAATAGTTGTCACTAATCATATTGAGACGTAAACATTGAGTCAGTGTATAAAATGAAGCAACGCTTAATATAGCTATAAAATGAGCAAATGTTTATAAAGTAATCAATCCAGTTGATTTGGTCACATAATAAAATATAAAAGTACATGAAGGATCTCAAATATACAACTAACATCAACTTTGTGACAATAATCAAACCTAGATAGCTCTAGATAAAATTCTAAGTACTTCATGTGATATTATTGATATATTCTGATTTTACTTTGATAAGTTGGTTTTCAGTTAAAAATGCTCAATGAGAAATCTGATTTATTATTCAAATTTGAAATGAAGAAATTTAGGGAATAACTATAAAAAAATATGTTGAAATCCAAAACTGACAATATGACAAATAAATGGAAATTTATTGCAATGTCAGATTTCAATGCAATCTTGATTATAAATAAAAACCTGGTATTAAATTACTATACAGAATCCTGTTTTTAAAATAAATTTCCAATCTATGTGTTGATAATAAGTAATGAAACTTTTGCATTATATTAAATTTATTCCACGACTTCCACATAATTAGCAGGAAACATTCCAGTATGTCCACTTGGTCCTGTTCCTGTCCACCATCCTTCGTCAATCATTTCTACATTTGTTATAATATCACCAGGGTCAAAGCTTATCTCTGTGTCATCAGCTGTTAATAATAGAAACATAAACATTTGTAAAGTTAAACTTGGAACCATTACTTCATTTTCATTCTATTATATGGATATGCATACAATTTTTATAAAATTAAGGGAATGATAGGGGTTTGCTACTGTAAATTCAGAAATTATTGTGATGTTTTTATTATTGCGAAAAATGTGACAGGGTTATAATCGCAATAAATAAAACTAGCATTTTGAAACTTTTGATATGAACTAAAGAGGATTTTTCTGAATATCTCAAAAATTAAAATCGCATTTTAGTCTAAAATGACAAAATCGCAATAATTTATAATATATGCATGCAATGATTTCTGAATTTACAGTAATTAAATAGTCAACTTTCAATTTTTTTTTCTCATTCCTAGAGTATGAATAGAATAGAATAGAATAGAATATTTTTATTTACCAAATTAGGGCCCCAGGAGGGCATATAGCATAAAGACAATATTATTATTAAACAATAACATATGCAATACACAGACAATAAAAGATATGTAACAAGTGTTATAAAAATAATAAAATAAAATAATATACTACAGAAAATACACTCAACAAAATAGTAGCAGTGTATTAACATTCAATGAATACTATATTGACTATTATGTGATAGAGTTGTATAATTTCTTCAATAAATGTGTGTGTAGATAAGAAATATGATGTCTTTCTGCAGCAGGTGACAGCAATATTCTGAAACTTTTATATCTATTTCAATGGAAATTCTTATTTATTAATATATTGATCAATGTCCAAACTGGTCAACTGATCAGATGCATTTAATTTGTTTCCATATATATCCTACACTTGAAGCTAATTTTGTTTCCATATTTTAACTGCAACTCGGCTTTGCTCATCCCCTGTTTACAGTCATAATTTACTCTACATTCCACAAAACTGTTAAATAAAATTGAGACAGGAAATGGGGAATGTGTCAAAGAGACATCAACCCGACCATAGAACAGACAACAGCCAAAGGCCACCAATGGGTCTTAAATGCAGCGAGAAATTTCTGCATCCAGAGGCTTCCCTCAGCTGGACCCTAAACAAATATGTATACTAGTTCGGTGATAATGGATGTCATACTAAACTCCCAATTATAAACAAGAAACTAAAATAAAAAATCATACAAGACTAACAAACGCCAGAGGCTCCTGACTTTGGACAGGCATTAAATGTTCATTTAACCAGTAATCTGTTAATTATTATGTTTACTTACTTGCTTGATAGTCATACAGTGCTGTAACTGTTGCAGTGCCACCTGGTGTTCCTGCTGGTGCCCCTGTGTATTGTTGGTCGTCTGTAGGTTGTTCTTCTTGTTGATAGTTTTGTTCATCATATTGAACAGTTTCTTCATGTTGAACAGCTGGAATTGATGTTTCTGGCTCTAAAAATTAAAGCATTTATAATGTGTTAAACTGTTAAATTTAATAAATGCTGTTAAATTGTTCATACACTGTTATAAAATTCTCAACAAAAAAAGTCTTTAGTTCTAGGACCACATTATTTTTTAACCCCAAAAATTAGGTTCTGCTCTTACTCTCCTAAACAAATGGCCCATCACTCTGAGGTCAGTAAAATTTAAAGAACAAAAATTAAAAAACTGAAAATCTTTTTCTATTATACATTGTTTTCAAGATTTTTTTTTTTAAAGTTTAATAATATGGTGACATAATAAATTAATAAGAGAAGAAATTTATCAGGGTGTCTGCTGGCTGTTACAATTTTTTTCATTTTGCCAAAAAATTATAATTGTGGCAATTAAAATCATGACTGGTGAAAGAATTTGGTAAATGAAATAGAAATGTTCAACTTTGTCCATCTTGTAAATTTTGTTTCAGATTTCTCTAACTTTGAACTCGTCAGGGGTATCTATTTCGACAGAAATCAATAATCAGCTGATTGAATTTGATACAAATTGGCAACAAAGGTCTATTAATGTGATTATAATACTATTTTATGAAAATGAGAAGTAAAATGGTGTCACATGTCTACTTAAAGTTTCTTTTTCCAATTTGATAAAAAAAATAGTTTTGAAGAGGGTATGTTCTTTACTTCGTTTAATCTGCACACCTATCTTAAGCAACATTTTGGGTCTCCAGGGTTTTAGGTTTAAAAAATGGCTATCGCAAAGAAAACTGTTGTTTGAGGAAATTGGCCAAAAGTTAAAAGATTTATATAACTTGTCCTTTAATAAGGCAGGACATATCTAATATACTGAAGCTCTGAAGCTTGATCTTTAGTTCCCAGAAGTCAAATTTTACAGTATCATTAAAAAATCATGAGAAATTTTTGTTCTAATATAGTGGTCGTATATAACAATGTAGATTATGAAACAGATATGAAGAGTAATACTAAAAGAAACAACAATGCTGGAAACTTGATTTTTGTGTTAGCAAGAAGGAAAACAAGTCCTTAATAACAATCAGTTTATGTTACATATAGTTAGCAAAAAAAATTGAGAGTGGCAAACCAAATTTTGTTTAGGCGAAATAAAACATTGACCCTAGGAAAACCCTGAATACATATTTATTTATTTTAACAAGTTTCTAATAATCAACATAAAACATGTACAGACATTTGTTTTCCCTCCCCATGTAAAGACATGTACAGACATTTGTTTTCCCTCCCCATGTAAAGACATGTACAGACATTTGTTTTCCCTCCTTATGTGAAATACAATGTTTTCCCTCCCCATGTGAAATACAATGTTTTCCCTCCCCATGACAAATACAATGTTACCATCTAATAATCAACATAAAACATGTACAGACATTTGTTTTCCCTCCCCATGTAAAGACATGTACAGACATTTGTGTTCCCTTCCCATGTGAAATACAGTACAGACATTTGTTTTCCCTCCCCATGTAAAGACATGTACAGATATTTGTGTTCCCTCTCCATGTAAAGACATGTACAGATATTTGTGTTCCCTTCCCATGTGAAATACAGTACAGACATTTGTTTTCCCTCCCCATGTGAAATACAGTACAGACATTTGTTTTCCCTCCCCATGTAAAGACATGTACAAATATTTGTGTTCCCTTCCCATGTGAAATACAGTACAGACATTTGTTTTCCCTCCCCATGTAAAGACATGTACAAATATTTGTGTTCCCTTCCCATGTGAAATACATACAGACATTTGTTTTCCCTCCCCATGTAAAGACATGTACAAATATTTGTGTCCCCTTCCCATGTGAAATACAGTACAGACATTTGTTTTCCCTCCCCATGTGAAATACTAAAGACATTTGTGTTCCCTTCCCATGTGAAATACAGTACAGACATTTGTTCCCCCCCCCCCCCCCCCCATGTGAAATACATACAGACATTTGTTTTCCCTCCCCATTTGAAATACTAAAGACATTTGTGTTCCCTTCCCATGTGAAATACAGTACAGACATTTGTTTTCCCTCCCCATGTGAAATACATACAGACATTTGTTTTCCCTCCCCATGTAAAGACATGTACAAATATTTGTGTTCCCTTCCCATGTGAAATACAGTACAGACATTTGTTTTCCCTCCCCATGTGAAATACTAAAGACATTTGTGTTCCCTTCCCATGTGAAATACAGTACAGACATTTGTTTTCCCTCCCTATGTGAAATACTAAAGACATTTGTTTTCCCTCCCCATGTGAAATACTAAAGACATTTGTTTTCCCTCCCCATGTGAAATACTAAAGACATTTGTTTTCCCTCCCCATGTGAAATACATACAGACATTTGTTTTCCCCCTTCCCCATGTGAAATACAATCTTACCATCCTCCCATACATCCACATCTTGTTCTTCATCTGAATCTTGTCTCTGAGGCATTCCTTCTGCTAACAAATTTCTGGTTTTGGGTGTACTCTCTGTTGATGGGGGCGGTGATGTTTGTCTGGGTGGTGAAGGACTTCGGGGTGGTGGTGATGGCTCCCTGGGAGGGGGTGAAGGCTCTCTTGGTGGAGGTGATGGTTCCCTCCGTGGTGGTGATTGCTGTCGTGGAGGGGGTGATGGTTCTCTCCTTGGTGGTGATGGATCCCGCCGTGGTGGTGATGGCTGTCGCCTAGGAGGTGATGGCTGTCGACCAGGAGGTGGACTTCGCTCCTCTTCTCTTGGTAACTGTATTGGTTGTTTTCTGGTTGGTTGATCATTGTTTTCTCCTTGAGACAGGAAATCTCCTCTCAGCTTCCTATAAAAAGTAATAACACATGAATATTTCTTCAAGATGATTTCAGATATATCAATTTAAGTCCATACTTAAGGAGGCTCGCGGGCACAAGATTTTCAGAAAAAATTAAACATTAATTTTTCATTACAAATTTTATTGATTACCTTAAATAGCTGTTACTTTATCATATGGTACAAAAGTCATTCCAAAAAATCAATTCGTGTTGGCCCCAGCGGACTTTTAAAATGTAGATATCATTGAAAAAGCTTCAAATTATCTCCCTTTGGTGCAAAAATGCCATTTTTTGGCATAAAAATTGAAATATCTTTTTTAACTCATCGGTGACCTATATTTTTTATTGTTGTTTTCGAATAAGCTGTACATAGACTAAATAATTGTAAAATTTAAGCGAATTCTGTAATTTAGTTCTTTTTTTATTTCGATATTACCGCTATTTCTCCTATTAGTTCAACAGAAAAAAAGGACATTAACAAAAATGTATGCTCCTTTCGAAGGCAGATTGTGAGCGTAAATGAACG
Source organism: Mytilus edulis (assembly GCF_963676685.1). NCBI lineage: Eukaryota > Metazoa > Mollusca > Bivalvia > Mytilida > Mytilidae > Mytilus > Mytilus edulis. Next base: position 26,589,443 of record NC_092347.1, on the reverse strand, counting down.
GTGACCCCATTTTTTTATTTCATTTTTCTATTACGTATAAGATAAAGTTCATTTATAGAAAAATATAGAGAAATCCTATATTAAATAAAAAATTTCATTTAGACCCGCGAGCCCCCTTAAATATATATAATTATCAAAATAATGTGTTTCATTTCATTTTTTTGTTTTAAATCATGACATAAACTATCTAAAATGATTGGAATGTTTGTTACAAGTAGTTTTTAAAAGAAACATTTATGGTACCTCGATTATACCATAATAACAAACAGCTACACAAGGAGCTTATGATACCTCCTTCTTTTGCATATAAAAAGAATAAAATGGCCCTGTAGAAAAAGTTGCCTGATAATAACTAAAGGCATATAAATATAACCTAAAATATTACTGTAAAAAGTTCCATAACTCTGGATAATTAGACTAGTAAGTTTTAGAAATCGAAAAGGAGCCAACATTCACTTATCCCAACAACAATCTTAATAAAGAGCTAAGTAGACTAAATGAGTGTTATCTGAAAAATTACCTTATATCTGAAATGATTAAAAGCTGATAATTCTGGAATATAATATCAATATTTTCAAAGTCAAAAGCTCTTCAATTCTCAAAAATTTTCCGGAACAGTTGTTGATTTTATTTATAATCAATGTGATTCATTTGGTCTCAGTTCTTTGTTGGTCAAAATTTAATTATGATGTCAATTTTCCTACAGTGACATCAAGAAAAAGGTGATCATGTCACATTTAAAGAACACATCCTTTAGCAGACATTTGAATGATAAAGTTAAAGATTGTCTACATATAATGGAAAATCGAAACAGATTCCTCCACCAAAACATGTTTGACACACTGTTTCTCCACACTTGACAATTGAATATTAAATATTTAAAAAGCTAGGCAATCCTCATATCATAAATATCTAAATTTAAGTGTCTTGAAAAGGGAAAATTGTATAAACAACAAGAATGTGTCCATAGTACACAGATTCCCCACTCATATTATCATTTTCTATGTTTAGTGGACTGTGAAATTGTGGTAAAAACTCTAATTTGGCATTTAAATTAGAAAGATCATATCATAGGAAACATGTATCCTAAGTTTCAAGTTGATTGGACTTCAACTTCATCAAAAACTACCTTGACCAAAAACTTTAACCTGAAGCGGGACAAACGGTTGAAAGGACGGACACACAGACCAGAAAACATAATGCCCCTCTACTATCGTAGGTGGGGCATAAAAATCACATCCTCTGGTTTAATCACTGCTAGATTTGCAAATTTTTACTTGGCTTATAAAATCTTTAAAAATGGGGATTTTTTTCATTTGAGGATTGCCACGAATGTTGGAAAATTCATCATTTCAAAGAAGCTTCATTTAGTAGTTTATCTTTTCACACAATAAACTTGTATATATTTGATTAGCAAAGAAGTGATAGAATAAATGCTTACAACAAAGAACTAGCTAACTAAAAGAAGTACATTTAATACCTTGGAGGTGGTGGTGCTCGCCTTGAATCTTCATCTGTTTGTGATTCTCGCCTCTTAAATAAATTTCTGGCATTGGAAGCTGATGTGGAAGCTAATTTAGTGGCCTCCTACAAAATTTTAGGTTCCTTATATTTTATGTGTACTGCTATGCATTATTGACTATACCAAATCTCTCATTTCATTAAAGTTCTTGTATATGACATTGTATTGTATAGGGAAACCAATATCAGGATCTTTCCATGTTTCTATAAAACTAATCTGAGTACAAAGTTCATTTGAATGTGTGTTCACTTTTAAAATTGTAGTTCTGATTGATTAACAGTTGATGCCTTCTTATTTTGCAATCTTCATAACTTATGGAATTGGAGAAAAAAATAAAATGTTCACAGACACAGTAATAATATAAATGTATGGACTTACTGCAGCTCTTTCCTTCCTCATTATTTCACTCCTATGAGCCCTTTCTTCTTCATCCTTCACCTGACTGCTCTGTTCAACTTCCTATAATAAATATATGAGCATTGTGAATAAGTTTCAAAACATTTGATTGAGACAAACTAAAGTTAAAGAAGAGAAACGAAAAATGCCAGCAATTTTTCTACTTGTAAAGGGACATAACTTTAGAATGGTAAAAGTGAGGCCACCAAAATTAAAACTTGACCTGTGTTGTGAGAAAATAAGCATTGTGTATAAGTTTCATAACATTTGGTTACGGCAAACTAAAATTAAAGACAGAAACCAATTTTGAGACATAAGGAGGGACAGACAGACAGACAAGGGTAAAACTTAATGCCTCCTTTGCCATGGAGGGGGCATAACAATATGTAAAACATTTAAGCATTTTCCAATAATTATTTACCCATCTTTTCTTTTCTTCTTCATTATCTATCTGACTAGCTCTTCTTTCTCTGACTTTTTGTTCATGAACTACTTTCATTCTCTCTTTCACCACTTTGTCCCTGTCTTCTGCCTCTTTTTTCTGAAGTTATAATAGTTTTTTTATTTATTTGACTGCATAATGGCAAACTATTGTGTTAAAGAATAGATACAAAAATGGATATAATACCTATTCTTAACCCATAAAATCTAGTCTTTCTATGGAAGATTGTTATTAGACAATATATAAAACATACAACAATCAAACATATATTTTCCTTACATTGAATATGTTTTCAAAATCTTTATTGCATTTATGAACTATTAAAGAACATATCATGTACATTTTATGCATATCGAAGTAACTTAGATAACAACTGCCATATTCCAGACTTGGTACAGGCATTATTCTTATGTCTCATTGTGGATAAAAAATCACTTTAAAAGTCATTATTTTTCAAAGGTTATGGCTGCAACAATTTCTTACTACATGTATATTATTTCTTAAAGAATACATATAAGTGTCATTATCAAACTGTTGATTCGTTTTTCAAAATTTTCTAGTTCAAGGTAATACATCTATAATCAACTTTTTTCCTCTCCGTCATAGACATGACTTTTTCTAATTCAAAATTTAATGTATGTCTCAAGAATAAATAAATCTAATAAAACTTTTTCAAAATCTAATAATTATGGCTAGACCAAAATCTCAGAAATTATGGCTAGACCAAAATCTCAGTAAAAAAGTAACTTGAATATTTATAGAAATCCAAGCATAATACTTCGTAATCACATGTTTTTAAAATTCTTTCTGAGTTGCTCAGTAAAAAGTATCAGTTAGTAAGACTTTCTAAATATAGATTTTAATCTTGTAATTATGAATAAATTGAGATCTGTGGTATGTTTCAATGAGTTGGTATTTCAACAACATGAAAAAAGTGTTCCAATATGACACCATGTCCTAATCCTGCTATCACATTTCAATGTCCATGAACTTGACAATCAAAGTCAAAAACCATGATTTGGCATATACCTTAAAAAGATTCACATCATAATTTACATGTGTTCTACATTTTAAGTTGATGTGACCAAAACTTCATCTTAAAGCAAATTTAACCTTAACTTTAACTTGATAAAGGACTAGCAAATGGATAGATGCTCGGTCCAGGAAATATATAGGCTCCCTATTGAGACTAAATGAAAATGTGGTGGTATATTAACTCACCTGAGCACTCAAATATAAAATCTGATTAAAAGGATATCTGGAGTCAAAGTGAATGAGAAAGAAACCTAGCAACACAAATTTAAGAATGCAAATAGAAATGCAATTTCTTGATATAGAAAAAATATCTATGTAAAGCTACGATGAACATCAAAACCATTTATAAAAAGAGGCATTCTTGTATTTTTCACACAATTGATCAGTAATGCTTTATACAGATATAAGAAGATGTGGTGTGAGTGCCAATGAGTCCATAATGAATTTGTACATTGTATATATAAGTAATATTGTATAAATTTGAAATAAGAAGACAGGTAAACAAATTTCAACATAAAACGAAACTTGATTATGGAATTTAAGTTCTGAGCATTAGATAACATGAGTCAATGGAAAATCGGTTTAAATAGCAAGGCATAAATTTCAAAGATTTTATGAAGTATTAATTGATGATGATGGTGCGCTAATAAATATAAGGCAAAATCAGTATTTTTTCCGTTTAAAAAGGAACCCAACTCAAAACAGTAAAAGTATAGCTACCGAAATTCAAATATGGTCTGTGTTTGTTAATAATGCGGATTGAGTAAATTCTTAGACAATTACTGTGATTCAAAGCATTGTGTTTTGTGTTTTATAAAATTTGCATGATTTTAACATAAGTAAGAGTAAGGAAACGAAATAATCTAAAAATTATAAAGGGGCATAACACTAGAACAGCGAGTAAATTACTCCAAAATGTGATCTCTGTAGGTGATTTTTGGTTCTCAGTTTTGTGTATGAGCTTTATAAAACTGGAATCAAACTTAAGTTGGAAATTCAGAAACAAAAATGGGACAGAGGGAAGGATGGATGTTCCAGGGTAACACTGTTAGCCCCCTTCACCTAGCAGGGGGCACTACAAATAGTTCAACAGCAAGTTACACTAGAAAATAAAATAAAGTTATAACAATATATTGTATAAATATGCATACATTAAAGAAGTAAATAGCCTCACTCAACTAGAATTCTACTTAAAAATACTGTATAAAGCTACACAAACAAAGATTACAGTTTCTAGGGCAAGCTTTCAAATTTTAGTTGAGAAAAAGAGGTAATTTTCATTTATTTTTCACTAAAAATTATATCAATACTTTTAACGTTTGTAAAAGAATTGATTAATTCTCAGACTTTGATGACTTTAGGATTTATTTTGTTCATTTGTACAATTACTTGATAAGTTAAATGGGGTATCAGTCTCTCAGAGACTGTGTATTATAGTTTTTTTTAATGATTTGACAATATGCTATGTCTGTAAGAATATAAATGTGGATAGATTCTAGATCTAAATAAATAAAAGATATGTGTAAAACATTTTTTTAAATTATTAGTCAGAAAAAAACCACAAAAATATCAAATTAGTAGTATTAGTAAAAATGACACCAGTAGTATATCATTAAAATCCTGGTATAATGTAAAATATTCATGCTAAATAATGAACTTAACATACAGAGATAAATTTTATCAGATATTAGTATTTGGAACATGTTAAACATGCATTCAAGATGTATTTATATCACTGAGAGAGAACATCATGTCAATAATAAATCACATAAAGTAAACAAGAAAATCAATCTTTTCTTTTTATAAATGCAGAAAACAATTAAATTCACACATAATATAAAAATATGCTCATGTATAAATTCTCATCATAATTACTGAAAAATTTGAATTTTTTGAGATTTAAATATCATTGCAAGAAATTGCCTTAGCAAAAATAAAAAATTGTATTTTAAATTTCTATAGTATATATTTGTATATAGTATATCTTAAAATTGCTATAATTAATATCACTTTTGTGTTTATTTTAATAAATGCATGCAAACATTATTGAATTTACAAATAAACAAAAATTTTATCTTTGTCACAGTAGTAAATTTTTTTAAGTAATCTTTTTATGAGTTGCATACATATATGAACAAATAATTGTATACAGTATAAGAAAGGAGACACCAAATAGATAGAAAAGAAGACCAAAGTACCTTGAATAAATTTCAAACAAAACAAGATAAGCATGCACTACATAAATAGGATACATCTACAAGAAACAAAGTGAAGCCGTTCAACACACTGTGTTACCTCACGTTCCCTCCTCTCTTGGTCAAGTCTCTTTTTTTCTAACCCTGATTTCTTCTTTTCTTCTTCAACTCTTCTTTGTTCTTCTTTCTGATCATTTATTGATGGACAGAACATTTTTAGATCAATTAACACATATATGTTTTCAGTATGTGCAAACCTTACCATTTTGTGGTACACTTTTCAGTATACGCAAACATTACCATTTTGGGGTACATTTTTCAGCAATTATCCAGTGTTTTCTTCAAGCACCACATGGGTGACGAGCAAATGATTTGTTTTAAACTTGTGTATAATGTCTTCCATGTGCTAAGGTTAAAGGTTTAATGTGTAGATGTAATACAGGTAAGGTATCTTTTTCTATTAATCAAGGTAAATCAGGAAGAAATGTGCACAGCTTTGAATAAAATGTTTTGGAAATGGTTTTGGCTTTATTGGGTGGTTTTTTTTCAAGACTCCAATTATATTGTGATAAAAAAAAATGGATCCTAGCATAAATGAACTGAGGAATGATCTTATTTTCAATAACAGTGTATTGAATTAAGGGAACATAAAATGATATTACCTCTTTTTCTGCCCAAAACTGATCTCTCTGTTTTGTGTTAATATCTCTAGCTGCAACTGTTCTCTGGTAAACTGATCCCTACAACAAGGAAATAAAATTGTATTTAAGAGCACTTCATTTTTTTTTTATTTCAAACTAAATGTTACGATACAAGAAGCATATATTTATAGATTATCTTTGATTTTCTAGCTTGAGCCAGTTCGGCAATCTTTTTGCAAATCATTCAAAAGGAAGGATTATATTTGTGTGCATATCTATAAAAAAATATTTACAGAAACAGATTCCACTACCAAATCTTGTGTAAAACAATATTTTTCCACTCTCAACATTTTTTTAATTTTAAATATTTCAAACGCTTGTGGAGCCTAGCATTTTAAATTTAAAATTTAAATGTCACGACTGGATAAATATCTTATCACACTAGTGACAGTGGTAAAATCTATATTTATCAAACATGATATCACAATTTCTACAGCATATTATATTAAAACAAAACAAACCACAGGTGCTGGACTATCATCTTTAGGTTTAGGTTTTTCTTTATGGAAGCTGTAGTTTGATCCTGAAGATTTTGCCACTTTCTTTGTCACATCATCTGGATCTATGTCTTCTTCTGTTCTGGCATTAATAACTACATGTATACCCTAGAAAATAGATCATTAATAACTACATGTCTACCCTAGAAAATAGAGCATTAATAACTACATGTCTACCCTAGAAAATAGAGCATTAATAACTACATGTATACCCTAGAAAATAGATCATTAACAACTACATGTATACCCTAGAACATAGAGCATTAATAACTACATGTACACCATAGAAAATAGAGCATTAATAACTACATGTCTACCCTAGAAAATAGATCATTAATAACTACATGTACACCATGAACATAGAGCATTAATAACTACATGTATACCCTAGAACATAGAGCATTAATTACATGTCTACCCTAGAAAATAGAGCATTAATAACTACATGTCTACCCTAGAACATAGAGCATTAATAACTACATGTCTACCCTAGAACATAGAGCATTAATAACTACATGTCTACCCTAGAAAATAGAGCATTAATAACTACATGTCTACCCTAGAAAATAGAGCATTAATAACTACATGTCTACCCTAGAAAATAGAGCATTAATAACTACATGTCTACCCTAGAAAATAGAGCATTAATAACTACATGTCTACCCTAGAAAATAGAGCATTATTTAATAACTACATGTATACCCTAGAAAATAGAGCATTAACAACTACATGTATACCCTAGAAAATAGAGATTTATTTAATAACTACATGTAACCCCTAGAAAAAGAAACATTACACAGACTATGAATTAGACTAAAAATTAAAATATGATTCAAATGATGTAGAAAAAATACTTCACTATTAGCAGTCAATTTCGTCAAAATAAGCTATAAAAGCAACGTTAATTTAATATTGACATGCAAGTCAATAAGACAAATCATTTGAATTAACAGAATTTCCCATGCATTGTTAATTGTTTCTTTTGGACTTTCGTAATTTTGATATATGTGAAAGTATGTTTTCAATTAAATATGATTTTTGTCAAATCAGTAAACATGATTTTGACAGCTAATGCCCCTTTTATAAATAAAAATCATTTTAACTAGAACATTGAAAACTATATGTATACCCTATAAAATAGAGCAATGAAAACTTTGTGTTTATCCTATAAAATAGAGCATTCATTTATATGTATATGCTCTAGACAATAAAGCATTTGAAACTTTGTGTAAGTGTTTCAATGTATGGTTAAGTTCTTTATGATTGGATTGTAATGTTAGATATATGAAGCTAACCAATATTAATCTGTGTGTATTGTGTACAATATTTATTCAGTTTTACCAAACACATTTCTTACCCTAAAAAATTTCTGAATATCTGGTAAATGGTTTGCACATTTAAACTTCATGGATTCTGGTGCTGCTTCACCTTGCTACAAATAGAATTATATAGATTTATTATCTGGCAGTATACATATAAAACAAGATTTCTTCTAAAAACTAGATATCCTGGTCATTCAATGGTCCATTAATATTTCTCTTAACCATGTTGACAGACAGGAATAAAATTCATAAATCAAGGTCAGGAAGCCCTTATATCAAAGATTTACCTAATACATATTTTTTTATCCTGAAATATCTTTATTTGGTGTATCTGTGATTTTTTTGGTGTTTGAGTTTTTGATTTTTCCATTTGATTAGAGAATTTCCATTTTGAATTTTCCTTTGAGTTCAGTATTTTTGTGATTTTACTTTTTAAATATTATTGGATTTCTAAATATTTTGAACCAATTATATCATCACATTGAGTTTTAAATGAAAATTGTTTTACATATGTTTAAGTGACAGAAATTGTGTATTATTGTGTAATGTCTCCACCTTATAATGGTAATATTGACAGATATAACATACATTCCTGGTAGAAGGTATGATAAGGTGATGACTTACCTATACTATAGCCTACAGCACAGTGTTATATGTCATGTAATATGTACTCAAAGTAGATTATCTTGTACTCTTACATGTATCATAATGTATCATGTATACAACACTCTATTTAATCAAATGGTATTTATAAAAGTATGAAATGTTTTTAATATTCATACTTAAAGCAATATGTGTAGCCTGTATAGTGTCAGAGATACATACATGTTATATACATGTATGCTTTCAACAAATGATACAAATGTATACATAATTTTTTTTTGCAGACACAAATGCAATATTTGTATACCTGCATAATTTAACTGATTAAAGAAAATTTTATAAAGGATGTAATTCATTTCTCAGACATGAATAAATGATCATAATGAAGAATATTTCCTTAACGTTTTTTGTTTGAAAATTACAGGAAATAGGGAATTACAACTAAAGAGAGATCTATTCAGAATTCTATGTAGTTTCCTTTCCTTTCAATTCAGTTTATGGTTTAATTAGATATTAGAAGATCAGGTATGAGTGTCAATGAGATAACTCTCTCATCCAAGCCCCAATTTGTAAAAGTAAAACATTAATAAGTACCCAGTTAAGAATACATAGACAATAAAAGTGATTTACTGATGACAATGAGTGCTTTGAGATACACATTGACAGTAATTGACAACTAGACATAATCTCAGTGTATTTACATGGACAAAGTAACAGAGTTGCCAATCTGGGGTATGATATTATCAGGTGTGCCTGTTTTTAATGTAATTGGATGGATGATTTGCAATAAGAGTACCCCACTCCAGCTTCGTACACCAATAAAAACTGTCTTCATGATGAAATAGCACAAAAGTGCAGGAAACAGCATTAATACCAATCAATCAATCAATACAAATAAGGATCCCCATTACCAGTGTGTTTTGTCTTAGTATTGTATGGTATTTTGTCTAGCTTAAATAATGCCTTACTTCAAAGTGTAAATATTCTAAGTTAATATTTTAGTATAACATATGAATCCTCTGGGAGTTACCTACTGAGGTCATGAATACATAATTTGATAGATTTATCCTATGTTCTAAGATACATGTACTTACCCAGTTAATGAGTACATATTTTGGTAGATTTGTATTGAGATCCAGTATGAGGTATTTATCCCCTAAATGAGTACATATTTTGGTAGATTTGTATTTGCACAGTCTATAAGATACTCACCCAGTTAATGAGTACATATTTTGTAGATTTGTATTGGGATCCAGTATAAGATACTCACCAAGTTAATGAGTACATATTTTGGTAGATTTGTATTGGGATCCAGTATAAGATACTCACCCAGTTAATGAGTACATATTTTGGTAGGTGGTTTTCTCCGGGCACTCAGGCTTCCGCCACCAATAAAAACTGGCTGCCACGAAATAGCCTAAATGCTGTGCTATAAAGAGGCGTTAAAACACCAAAAATCAAATCAAATCATATTTTGGTATATTTGCATTGGGATCCAGTGTAAGATACTCACCCGTTTAATGAGTACATATTTTGGTAGATTTGTATTAGGATCCAGTATGAGGTAATCACCAAAATAATGAGTACATATTTTGGAAGATTTGTATTGGGATCCAGTATGAGGTACTCACCCAATTAATAAGTACATATTTTGGTAAATTTGTATCGGGATCCAGTATAAAATACTCACCAAGTTAATGAGTACATATTTAGGTAGATCTGTATTGGGATCCAGTATGAGGTACATGTACTTACCCAGTTAATGGGTATATATTTTTGTAGATTTGTATTGGGATCCAGTATAAGATACTCACCAAGTTAATGAGTACATATTTTGGTAGATTGGTATTGGGATCAAGTATAGGATACTCACCCAGTTAATAAGTACAAATGAGTACATATTTTGGAAGATTTGTATTGGGATCCAGTATAAGATACTCACCCAGTTATTAAGTACATATTTTGGTAGATTCGTATTGGGATCCAGTATAGGATACTCACCCAGTGAATAAGTACATATTTTGGTAGATTCGTATTGGGATCCAGTATAAGATACTTACCCAGTTAATGAGTACATATTTTGGTAGATTTGTATTGGGATCCAGTATTTTGCAGTAAGCGTACATGATCTTGGAACCATTCAGACTATCCGACATCTCTTCAAGTCCACCTTCTACAATTTACAAATAAGCTATTTTCAAAACCTATAAAACATTTTGTAATTTTGCAAAAACTCCTTTCAATCATATAAAATAAAAGCTAAAGTAAACAATCCATGTATTGTGTACACATTTATTAACTGAGGTATCTAGTTATTGTTCAGTTAGGTTGTTGGGTGTCTGTTTCATTTACATTTACACACATCTCCTTTTTGTTGACAAAGCGATCCTACATTCCGTCGTCGTCAGCGTCCAAATATTCACTCTGTGGTTAAAGTTTTTGAAATTTTAATAACTTTCTTAATCTATCCTGGATTTCTACCAAACTTGGACAGAAGCTTGTTTATGATCATAAGATAGTGTCCAGAAATAAAATTCCTGTTTTTCCGTATTTTACTTGTAAATGGACTTTTCTTCCAGTTAACAGTTAACACTAGATACAGTCTGCAGTTAAAGCTTTTAAAACATTTATAACATTCATAAACTATTCTAAATTTTTAACAAACTTGGACAGAAGCATCTTACAATCAAAAGATAGTATTGAGATTATTTTTATTGATTTTTTTCCTCATTTTTGTTGAGCCTGCGATTAACAGCAAAAGTAGGCGAGACACTGGGTTAACCCCAGAACCCTTACGAAATTTTTATTCATATTTATCATGTTTATTGTATGACTAAATGGACCATGTTTCAGATATTTTTGTCATATTCAATGGTCCTTTCTTCTCATTGTATCATCAAATGAACCTTTACAACAGTACCTGTATATAGTTATGTTTAGTTAACACATCTATACTGATGGATTTTTATATCTTAATTTAGGTAACAAATGTGTCTATTTTATTTGAAATTGATATTCTTAATGATAATTCAAGCCATGGTAGCATTGTCAATGATTGTTAATTTTACTCTGTAAATACAAAATGTACTATACCTCCAGTTTCCACACATTTGAGGACTGGTGTCTGAACTTCATATCCAAAAACTGCCCTGCAAGATAAATTTGTGGTGACTTTAACCTTCCAGACATAAAATGGCCTGAGCAAAATATATCTGGCTCAATGTATTCTAAGGAGCTGAATGAAGCATTTATAGATATGCTGAACAACTTAGGCATTGAACAAATGGTTGATTTTCCAACTAGGAAAGATAATTACTTGACCTTTTCTGCACAAACCAACCTGCATTAATAACAAAAATAAAATCTATACCAGGTATATCTGACCATGATATTGTTTTAGTGGATGCAATCTGCAAGCCCAAAAGATCTAAACAATCACAACATAAAATTTATTTATGGAAAAAGGTAGATATTAAAAAGATAAAAGACGTAACAGCTAGTCAACTAAAGCCAATTGATGAGAATAGAGCTAAAAAATAACAAAAGAACGGAGTTGCAATGTCCACAATGTTGATAATATTTCAAATGTCCAAAGGCATTATAAACTAAACACATTTTGCTTTATAAATATTAAAGAGAAATGAAGGCTTTTGCCCAAAAGCAATGCAATTTCCAATATAATCAATTTTTCCAAGGTGCATACCTCTTTAAAATAACATTTTATCTGCACTGATTTTCAATATTGTCAGATACATTGTGTACATTTCTGATATAAACCATTATACATGTTGGCAAGAATTGTGCATGTGTAAGAGCTTATAATGTAATTTTCAAATAATAAGTACATTGTATTTCCAAGGGACATTACTTTTCATCAAAGAGCATGATTGCTCTGAGGGATACAATTCAATTGTCATTGTTTTCATTGATACATCATTTGTACATGTATTAGTATAATACTATTATTTTCAAAAATCAACTGCAAATGTAAAAAGATTACGTAATCTGAATAGTTATTCAACTTTAGCCCATCATCGATACAAGTGTATGAATAATGTAATTATTGTGTTCTATTTTTGAACTATCATTTCCAAGTTTACTTTCCACAGCAGTCACTGAGAGTGAGAGAAGGTATTTCACTTCGTACCTTATCGCCTCTTTTTCTATGTGAATTCTAGGAGGAATCCCATTTCTAACTCTTAAAATATTTAATTTCCTTTGGGTCAGTGGGCATTACTCCTTTTCGTACACATTCCTCTGTTTAAATTGCAATCGCGTTTAAATTGCAATTGCTTTTAATATAATATGACGTCTATCGACAGAACGAGTTAATCTTTCTCGACATATCGTCATATTTTGATTCAGAATTGACAAAAGTATAAGGGAGACACCTCGAAGTGATAATATGGAAGACTCCATTTCGGCTGACGGGGGTGTTCTAGTTACACCTTTACGTTGTGGACTACATTTACCTTAATTCAAATGATGCATATGATTTAAAATTATGCAACAACAATAACCCTCAATAGCAGACAGACATAGAAAGGATCTCATGAGTTTCAAATTAATCAATGAAGTTTGGAATCCAGAGCAATCATTCAATCTGATACCCCTTGAAGTCAAGAAAACTATACGCATGGGCATAATTACCTAAACAAACCCAAGACTTGTAATTTGTAGCAAGGATGTACATTCAATTTTAATTACACGACCTAGATGGTTTTCCATTTCTTTATGGAAGTACAATATCAAATATCAGTTTCATAACAGTGATATATAAGAAAACCAGATGCTCCGCAGGGCGTAGCTTTATACGACCGCAGAGGTTGAACCCTGAACGATTGGGGCAAGTATGGACACAACATTCAAGCTGGATTCAGCTCTAAATTTGGATTGTGATTAAATAGTTGACACAGCATAGGTTTCTGACACAGAATGAATGTGTTCTAATGAACTTAAAATTTTTGTTTTCTCTTAGAGCAATTCACTATGCTGTTGAATATTAATCCTCTCAAAAAAATGTTTGAAGAAATTTTCTTTTTTATTTATGAAATTTCAAATGAGAAAAATTGAACCCAATTTTTTTAATCACATCCCCCTTTCCCTTATTCCAAAACTAATCTCAATTAAAATTTCTAATGGAGTTTGCAACAATAACTACTCATTTAAATACATCATAAAATATTAAGATGTAAAAAAACTGCTTGTTATCACTGAATGGTAAAGATAATTTTAATTTATCAGTTGGTAGTAAAAAGTGAATATACATTGTATATTGTATATAACAAAGATTTAAGTTGATTCTGGACAAAGAAAGTTAACTCTAATTAAAAAAAAATCTTTCTATTGCACAATATTTTGCAATTAGATATTTCTTGCTTACTATTCTGGACAAAGAAAGATAACTCTAATTAAAAAAAAATTTGCTATTTCACAATATTGTGCAATTAGATATTTCTTGCCATTAGTTTAAACATATTTATTTATAGTGGATTGGGAAACAAGTTTTGCAACTTATATTAATCCCTTTCCACTTTGCGGGTGCGAGTGCTGCCTTGTAGCGGCATTAGCCTACTCTTTTTCGAAATCTACAAGGGTGTCTTTAACGTGCAAGAGATGTGGCTCTCTCTTAACACGGGTCAGCCATTTATCGTCCCTTTCCAACGGACTATCATCGTTTCCTCAAAACCATACTCTCAAATGGTGTCAAGGGAGAGCCGAAAATTGAGTTCCTGACATTTTCATCCCAAACGGGAATCGAACCAGGAACCTTTGTGTTAGTAGTCCGATGCACTAACCACTACACCACGGCTTTCTTGCCATTGCGCAATACTGTGCAATTGAAAAGACTTGCTATTGCACAATACTTAATATAATAATTTGAGATCCTGATTTGGACCAACTTGAAAACTGGGCCCATAATAAAAAATCTAAGTACATTTTTGGATTCAGCATATCAAAGAACCCCAAGATTTCAATTTTTGTTAAAATCAGACAAAGTTTAATTTTGGACCCTTTGGACTTTAGTGTAGACCAATTTGAAAACAGGACCAAAAATGAAGAATCTACATACACAGTTAGATTTGGTATATGAAAGAACCCCATTTATTCAATTTTAGATGAAATCAAACAAAGTTTAATTTTGGACCCCGATTTGGACCAACTTGAAAACTGGGCCAATAATCAAGAATCTACATTGTAAGTACATTTTTAGATTCAGCATATCAAAGAACCTAACTGATTCATTTTTTGTCAAAATCAAACTAAGTTTAATTTTGGACCCTTTGGACCTTAATGTAGACCAATTTGAAAATGGGACCAAAAGTTAAGAATCTACATACACAGTCATGACAGTTAGATTCGGCATATCAAAGAACCCCAATTATTCAATTTTGATGAAATCAAACAAAGTTTAATTTTGGACCCTTTGGGCCCCTTATTCTGTTGGGATCAAAACTCCCAAAATCAATACCAACCTTCCTTTTATGGTCATAAACCTTGTGTTTAAATTTCATAGATTTCTATTTACTTATACTAACGTTATGGTGCGAAAACCAAGAAAAATGCTTATTTGGGTCCCTTTTTGGCCCCTAATTCCTAAACTGTTGGGACCTAAACTCCCAAAATCAATACCAACCTTCCTTTTGTAGTCATTAACATTGTGTTTAAATTTCATTGATTTCTATTTACTTATACTAAAGTTATTGTGCGAAAACCAAGAATAATGCTTATTTGGGCCCTTTTTTGGCCCCTAATTCCTAAACTATTGAAACCAAAACTCCCAAAATCAATCCCAACCGTTCTTTTGTGGTCATAAACCTTGTGTCAAAATTTCATAGATTTCTATTAACTTAAACTAAAGTTATAGTGCGAAAACCAAGAAAATGCTTATTTGGGCCCTTTTTGGCCCCTAATTCCTAAAATGTTGGGACCAAAACTCCCAAAATCAATACCAACCTTCCTTTTGTGGTCATAAACCTTGTGTTAAAATTTCATAGATTTCCATTCACTTTTACTAAAGTTAGAGTGCGAAACCTAAAAGTATTCGGACGACGACGACGACGCCAACGTGATAGCAATATACGACGAAAATTTTTTCAAATTTTGCGGTCGTATAAAAACTACTTCAGTTACAGTAATAGATTTATCGGAATTCAGAGAACTCTCATATTTTATCAAAACTGGGGAATTCCCTCTGACTTGTTTCTAAATTTATAAAATCACTAAATATAAACAGGGGCATAGCTAGGTATTCAGTCAACTGTAGGCACCAAACGTAGGGGCCCTGGTAGGGGGTTCAGCGGGGCGATTAGCCCCCCGACTGAAAACGGTTTTCAGCGTTTTAGCTGCAAATTTTATGTACAAAAATATTGGTTATTTAATCATTATAATTATAATATACATGATGAAAAGCTCGAAGAATTATGAATAAACTATCAATCTTTTGAATCTTAAACCTTCACCTTAGCCACACAAACACATACAGACATAGTCGATGCCTAACAAAATTCAAGAAATTCGTATTTCTTTATATCCTCTACTGTAAAATCCCTACCTGCTTAGGAATTTTGAATAATTGTGGCCATTACACGCAGATTTGAGAGTACTCAAAATTACTGAAAGCCAGTTGATTGATTGATTTTTTTACAACCAGTGTCAATTATTTATGAGTTCAGGACCGTTGATTTTTTTTTTTTTACAATAAATACAACTTGGAGCTAGGTCCTGTAATAGGTGTCATCCAGGACTCAAAATATAGATATAATATATATATATACAAACTGATCATATTTAAACTGACATGACTGAGGACCCCTAGCACATTAAGCTATTCCCTCTTTGCAAGTAATCATATGAATGTAATCATAAAGAATCCTACAATAAATCATGATTACACCAATTTATACATTATAATCAATTACATTTTGATTCTGAACTTACATGATCATGATTACATATGATAACATTGTAAAATGTAATCGATTACAACTGATAATGATTAGTTAATATAATTTTCCCGCTCCTGCCCCACTACCAACTGAGGTAAAGGATTACACCGCCTGCCCAGCAAATAGAGGGCAGTTAATCACACATTACATTATAAATCTGTAGCCAGGCAATGATAGGTAAGGGGACACACTGATCATGCTGTTAGTGATACACAAAATATCTGCAGAATCTCTAAAAAAAAATATTTTCCAGTACGATTTTTATTTATCTACATAGTATTAAAATGATCAAAAGGACGATAAACCGTAAGGGAAAATTAATGCATGCATTGTATGAATAATATAATGAATCATCCGTCACTTCACGCGGAAGTCTTTTGATACTTTCACAGATATTTCAGTGTAATTGCATTAATTAGTAAACCTCTTTACAAAACATAAGAAAGTGTAAATGCTCACCAATCTACATTATTTTTATCACTGACTACTTCGTTATACGCCTGTAAAAGGGCTTCTTTATTTTTCCGCAAATCTATCGCCATCCTCCCTTTGCAGGTGCTTGTGTAATACGTCACCAATTTTGGGCTAACCAACGGAAATAGTTTTGGGCACTTCTTAGTTCACACAAAACGAAGTCTTTCAAAATGTTTTGTTCAATCCTTCTCTAAATTGTTCCTTTTAAGATTTTTTTTTCAAAATTTGCAATATTAATGCCGATACATTTTATAATTATCACCATAAATATTGTATTGTATAAATATTCAAATTTTAAATTTTGTTTATTGAAAATGCAGTAGGTAAACCGGAGTAAACCTAATTACAGAACAATTTCATATTTAAAGAATCAAGCGAAGCCTTTGTTGATAAATAATCCGACAACGAAATAAACAACGTTTTGTTTGAACACGTATAAATTTGATGCGAGGAAACAAAGATGACAGGTTTTATTTCAAACATTATCTTTTGATAAATACTGATTTACTCAGTATCTGATCAGATTATTTTGAATCTTTTGTTAGATGGTCACATCTTGCGATGATGAGTCACATAAAAGGAGAGGGAATAAAACGCATCCAAGCGTAAATTTATTTCCATATGTACATGTGACAACAACATGTATAGCTTTATATCAATATTAATTGTCTTTAATTAATCAAAGATGTACAATAAAATACATTATAAAAATGTTTCTGATTTGAAAGTTTACATTTCCTCATTGACATTGTGAGGTGGGGGGGGGGGGGGGGGGGGGTTCTTATCTCGGAACCTGCTTATTGTTTAGTGAGAATCCTGTATCCAGATTCTTGTTGCCATAAAAGCACATCTAACTTTCTGTGTCCATCCTGACTTTGTTTCCTGTTTACACACTTAATTATTTGACTTTCACATGTCACACTTAAAATTATCTGCCAATCCTGTGTCATGTACATGTATATAGCAACTCCCAAGTTACACCGTATGGTGGTGCGTCTGACAGAGGCGAAACTTACAGATTAGGTAACAGGTAACAGGCTAAGACCCTAATGTGACCCACCTCATTATGATTGACTTGGGAGAGTGCCTATGATGGAACATTTTGAAGTGATATATATATTAGGCTAGGAATGCCCACACTTTGTAGTGATACCTGAAATTATCAAGTCATCTTCTGGTTTTCTGATGAAACAAAGAAAAGACACAAATACAGCCTGACAAATCTGTAATCAGGTTAGCTTCATAATGACGAAAATATCAGCTGCTGGGCACAATGTGAAGGCTTTTTTATCTCGTTCGCTGATAATCAGTACATATTTGTCATGAATATTTCTGGGTAATCCCCATTATGACCATCTTATACAAATATATTTAATTTACAGTATGGACTTAACTTGTCATCCTGAATCTTAAGCAGTTATAATTAGAATATGAAATTAAAAAAGATACCTATTCCATGTATTCATGTACATTGTAAGTTGGGGACACCCTTAAAATACACGTATTTGTCTACTTTTAGAGCATAAAACTGTCTTCAGAAAATGCAATTATGCCTCTGCTTATGATGTGTGTTCTTAGAAAGCATCTAAATATAATGTCACTTAATTTTTTAAGGAAACAAGTGACATATTATGATCAAATAACCAACATAATGATGAAAAGGAAAACATTTTAAATGCATTTATGTTTATAAGTACATTGTACATGAACATGTATACTTTATTTTTTTGAACATTTTTTGCATTTAAATTTAACCACATATATACTTATTGTTGACTCAAATAACACTCCATGAAATCATTGAGAAACACAATAATTAGGGTTCATGTTATACATGTACATGTAAGTATAAATCTTTGCTTTTTTCATTGACAGGTTTAACAAGATAAACATTTGACTATAACAATGGTTCAAACAGCAAATCTACCAAAAGATAATTATGAGTTTGTGAAATGTGTGGTGGTTGGTGATGGAGGTGTTGGTAAAACTTGTCTGACATGTGCCTGGTCAGTTGGCACTACATACAAACTGGAAAGCCTGGTCAAGTCACATGTATCGACAGTGTTTGCTATTGATCATTTCATAAAAGATAAACAGGTATGCTGTTCTGTATATAAAATGAGAAAGTAGAAGGTACATGTACATTTTTGGGTTTATATGCATCTATAAACTTGAATAGAAAATTAAATGTGGATGGTGAGATTTTGAACATGCTTGATATTGACCTTTATGAAAGAGAAAATACCTGTTTAAAATGTATTAGGTGAATGCAATTTGACTGTAGGGTCATTGAAGTGATAGACATTTATCCAATTCTAGGAACAAACAAGACTAATAAAATTGAGAATGGAAATGGGGAATGGGGAATGTATCAAAGAGACAACAACCCGACCATAGAAAAAACAACAGCAGAAGGTCACCAACCGGTCTTCAATGTAACGAGAAATTCCCGCACCAGGAGGCGTCCTTCAGCTGGCCCCTAAACAAATATATACTAGTTCAGTGATAATGAACGCCATACTAATTTCCAAATTGTACACAAGAAACTAAAATTAAAATAATACAAGACTAACAAAGACCAGAGGCTCCTGACTTGGGACAGGCGCAAAAATGCGGTGGGGTTAAACATGTTTATGAGATCTCAACCCTCCCTTATACCTCTAGCCAATGTAGAAAAGTAAACGCATAACAATACGTACATTTAAAATTCAATTCAAGAGAATTCTGAGTCTGATGTCAGAAGATGTAACCAAAGAAAATAAACAAAATGACAATTATACATAAATAACAACAGACTACTAGCAGTTAACTGACATGCCAGATCCAGATGTCAGGAACAGTAAAGAACACATGCACCACCCAAAATTGTTTTTTAACTGCAAATATAGAAAATACTTTAATTATCTTTCCATACATGTGTAGCTGCTAATGAATAAAATATTTTAAAGTGAAATAGCAATCTTTAATTGAAAAACATACTGCAAACTTAAAAGATTAAAAGATAAAGTTTATTAAAGATATAATCTTCTTCCTCCTCCCCCAATGATCTTTTCAAGAAAAGAAGTACAGTATATTTTTTGTATCCAGATTTTTTTGTGTAAGATCAATTATTGTGTAAACTGTTATTTTAATAACATTTAGGTTTCTGATAGATCTTGGTTTAATTGTTTAAGATTTTGTATAGGTATCTTACAAGTCTTGTTATAACTGTTTTTAAAATATGTTTGTAGGTATCTGACAGATCTTGGTGTAATGTGGATGGGGTACCAGTTTGTTTACATCTCTGGGATACATTTGGTTACCATGATAAAGATAGGGGATTTGCTTATAAAGGGTATGTTTTGGAAAAAATAATAAAGAGAAGTTGTAGGATAAAAAGTTAAATATCGAGAAAATTTGATTAATAAAAGATAATTAATTATGATAGATTTGAACATTAAGATTCAACATATCTTACAAATTAACCATAATTTATCAACTGGTAAATGCTAAACAATGAATTGTTGTCATCAATTTTGTATATATATGTGGGTATAGCAATGCCTTATTACAAAAAAATCTTTATTTGAAATGAATTAATACACGTAGGATGAAAAAAGGTAAACATTCACAATATAAAAAGTTAGTGTTATGAATTGATGGAAGCATTTAGCATTTCATAAAAAAAGAAAACTTGGTCAACAATGTAGACAGCAAATTAAAGTGATCCTTATAATTTGTTGTAGCTGGTTTGATACACAAAAGATTCAAGATTTAACGACTGTAATTAGCAACTAATATGATAGCCAATTATTTTATACATGGGAGATAATTTTGCACAATTGCTCTGTTCTTTCATAAATTTAAAGTGATTGGCTACATTAATATTACATTGTTATACAATCCAGCAATTATGGTTAGATAAATTATTCAATCAACCATTGATACATGGTTGAAGGCAACATTTCAGGTTACATCCTAGGTTAATAAAATTGGAATATCAGGTTTTACAGAAGAATTTTAAAAGCACTTGAACTATTCAAAAATCAAATAGGGGAATATTGTACAGACTTTGATATGATTTATCTGTACTTCATTTTGTACTTATATTAGTGCTAGGAAAAGAAGAAAGTTTTGACAATATATGTATGGAAGATCATTTAGTATTCATTATAAAACATTCAATGTATAAGTGTAACAGCCACTATGTTCCGTCAGTTACTTTGTTCTGGCAGAACTTTTCAACAAGTTATTTCGTTCCGATGGAACTTTCCAACTACCGGTAGTTGTTTTATTCCGAGTGCAGTCGAAAAGTTCTGGAAAAAAGTAGCTAGTTGAAAAGTCCTGGAACAATGTAGCTAGTTAAATAGTTCTGGCCGAACAGAATTTCTAGTTACATCGTTTCGGAACAAATCAGCTAGTCTGGTATTTTAGATTTGTTATTGGTTGGAACAACAACTATATATAAACAGAACTGTGTGACTAGTTGATAAGTTCTGTTTGAACTTTTAAGCTAGTTTGCTATTTCCAGTTTGGGCTAATTCGCTGATGAAGGAGGAACTTTGTAGCTATTTGATAAGTTCCATTTGGCATTTGTGGCTATAGTGTCTTGTAGTCTCTTGGTTCAATGATGATATGTTCTTCCCTTTTTTAGTCAATTCTCTGAATGCAGCTGTCTGACTAGTTGATAAGTTCCGTTGGTAATTTTGACTTGTTTGTTAGTTTCACTATAGACTTATTTGGCAAAGAGGAACTTTGTGACCAGTTAATAAGTTCCGTTTGACTTTTGTGGCTAGTATCTTTTTTACCCTTTGAAAAGGTTCATAGACAATATTTCGCGCTTTAACTTTGCTTCAATTCTCCAAATGGAACTTTGTGACTGGTTGATAAGTTCCGTTGGAAATTTTGGTCAGTTTGTTAGTTCCGGTTTTGACTAATTTGGCAAAAAGGAACTTTTCCGTTGGAACATTTCAACTAGTCACTTTGTTCCGGTGGAACTTTTAAACCAGAGGAAGAACAAAGTAACTAGTTAATAAGTTCCTCTGGAACTTTTCAGCTAGTAAATAGTTATCAAAGGTACCAGGATAAAAATTTAACTAGACATATTTAACAAAAGAATCATACAAACATGGTTAATTCAAACTTAACTTGTATATTTTATCCATTTTCTGTCTCTTTATTTACAGGGCAGATGTAGTTTTGCTTTGCTTCAGTGTTGTCAAACCTTCATCTTTGGACAGTGTCATTAGATTTTGGGTTTCAGAGATAAAGTCAAAAAGTAGCACAACACCTATAGTGCTGGTTGGTACACAGGCTGACATGAGATACAATTGTTATGACGATGGCTACAAAGCTATGGACAAAGGTCTGGTGTACAAGTAAGTTGTGTGGGAGGTTGAAGGTTAACATAAATATATAACTTTACTGTTTGTAACATGTACTTGTGATACACTCGCAGATATGGATAGACTATTTACTACATATTTGAGAGAATCTATGTGCTGATGAAGATAATATGTGTGTCCAAAAATTTCTGATATAGACAAACTGTAAATTCAGAATTTAGTGGTTGAATTTAAAATGGGATTTTTCAAGAATTGACAAAAAAGGGAGATTAATTATTGCGATTTCAGAAAAATATGCATACAGATACATCTATCAGATATCAGAATGTAAGATCTTATTATTGCTATACTCACCCAGTCGCATTATTCGCATAAATTGAAACCTCGCAATAATTTCTGAATTTACAGTATTTCAAAATAATATCTCTGAAATTCGCCTCTTTCAGAATCTATAGGACTATGGGTAATCTTATTGTTTGTACACCTAAATGAAAATAATGTCACGTCATTCGTTGAATTTCAATTGTTTAGAATGTTTTTAGCCAATCACAACATTTTGGTGTATGCTTTTGAAAATATTACCCAGAATGCATTAGATTCTGAAACAGTGAATTGTATAAACGTAAAATTCTCACTGTACATTGTACGTAAGAAAAAAATGAAGAAGGAAACCTATATTTTTATGGTAAACTATTGGTAGAGTGTTCATCTATGATTTAAAAAGAGTTTCATTGACATATATAATGGATACACAAAAACTCTGTTCAGCAAAAACAAAAGAACAGCAAGACAAGAATTTTAACACAAACAAATTCCATTTAACCCAATAGTCTTATTGCATTAATTTATGACAATGATTATAATTAATGACAATGATTATAATTCATGACAATGATTATAATTCATGACAATGATTATGATAAATGACAATGTCAGATTATGATAAATGCAGCTATTGGTTGTATATGAAAAAAACAATATTTTTTTTTTTAGGGAAGTAAAACCAGAACATATTATTTTACCAGAAAAAGGGAGAACAGTTGCAAAGCAGATAGGTGCACCATACTATGAAACAAGTGTTTTAACACATCATGGTGTGGATGATGTCTTTTTTAATGTAATCAGGGCAGCCATGATTGAAAGAAGAAAGATAAAATTTTGGAGTCCACAACTACGCAGAATAAAATATCCACTTATCCAGAAGCCAATGGAATGGCCAATGAGATTGTTTCCAGAGATAAAAGTCCCTGAGAGTACAATAAATGAAGAACTAGCTGAGATACATACCAGACAAAACGTTGGAGATTTGTTGGTTAGTGTGCGGGATGTCTGTTTTACAGCTCATAGGGTAATACTGGCTTCCTCATGTCAAATAATTGAAGAAATTTTAATGGCAGACTATTGTAGTCATGACAACTCTGCTGTCAAAACTTCCGAGACAACACAGCAGACAGCATTTTGCCATGACATTAAATTACCAGGATTTGAAACTATTGAATACAAGCAGTGTCAGGACCCATTCAATAGGATGCATGGAGAAATGATAACTGTATTAACCATAGCAAGGGAAGTAACTCCTCTTGCTTTGCAATATGTTTTAGAGTATTTATATACTGGCACAGTAAAAGAAGACTTTGATATCTTACCAGAAGCAAAAAAAGCTGCTGAGCTTCTCCAGTTAAAGGATTTGCTTTTGCAGATTTCTAATCTTCAGTCAAATGAAGCTTTCCTGAACTCAAAATTACAAAAGCAATTTAGACATGATAGATGTGATGCTTTAAAAAGAATCGCTATTCACAAAGAAGCATTTACAGGTAACAATCTTGACATTACTTAAGAATGTTCGCTAGTCTGTTTTAGAATAACAAGTTTTTTAAAAACTGCTTTAAATTGATATTATATAAATAAAGAAACAAAAAAAAGCAGAAAAAGTTAAGGGTTCGTGTGCTTATTTTTGAGATCTACGCAATTTAAAATTTGGTGGCAAATAATTCTCTCTAGATTTTTCATACACTTAACATTGGTACCTTTCTTCTTTCAAAAAACAATGTAAAAATAACAAATGTTTAGTAATATTTTCTAAGATGACATTTTACACTATATGTAATCAAATTATGGAGACGAAGTAGAAGTTAGTAGGCTCAATTTCTAATGGCACTACATGTGCATGGATAAAACCTGAGGATTCCAAATATCTGACAAAGTATAATACTCTTCATAATTTTATCATCCTTTTTCTTACATTTGATCAAAACAGAGATATTAAATGTACAGTCTAGTATGGAAAATACAGTTTTCTCTCGTCTCAAAATTGGTTGACTTCAAATCCACATTAGTCAAAATAGTTTGCAGTACATGTACATAAGTTGAAATACAGTAATTTATATAAATTTATTCTGTGGGAGTAAAATTTAGAATTGTCCAAATTTCAACTGAATTAATTAAAAACATTTCACCGAATAATTTAATATGTGGTAACTGAAGAGAAAGCTACAGTTTTTCCAGTGATAATCATATACATATTTTATTGTTAAGCAAGATCAGATATAATCATTAAACCAATGTAAACTAACGATAGACTTGGGAAAATGGAGATGTTTTTAATATAGTTGTGTGCAAAGGAAGTCGAAAGATATCAAATTTATGGCCTAGAATCATTTGCCTCCCCCTTTTTTAGAAAACATTACTTCACTTTAAAAAAATGATCATTCTTTACTTGGGGTTATAGTTGATCCCCATTAGGTATCTTCTTTGCTTCCAAGGGAGGACAGGAGTGTATGACTCTGTTCATCTGTGTGTAACTTACATGTAGTAATGTATACAGTTCTTAAAGGATTTTAACGAAATTAATACATTTTTTTGTACATTATACATTGAAAACTTGTTTTCAGATGTGAAGTTTTCCTTGGATGATGATGTTGTAAGTGCCCACAAACCATTATTAATGGCACGTTGTGACATGATGGCTGCCATGTTTACAGCTAACTTCATGGAGGCTTCTGCTCCTGTGGTATGTTCAAGATTTTTTAATTAATATGATGCCATATAAAAAGTTTGCATTTACAATATGATGATACATGTATGTTACACCAATTACTAGAGACAGTAGATGACAACAGAACTGCTGACAATGTTTTTTTAAGTTTTTTTGAAAAAAGAAAACAACAATCAAAATGTAAATTGTGGACTGAACAGTCAAGAAAAGGATGTCTATTTAGAACCTTCAACAATAGAATCTATTGTGGAAATATGCAATTGCTCTATATTAAGTATAACATGAGGTGGTAAAATATTAGTCATCATTGTTTAATTAAATTCTGAAGAAAAATAGTCATTTACAAATTGTAATTTCTATACATGTACCTTGTTCCAGATGTTTAGTCAAAAGTTAACACATGTCTATCTGTTGTCGACAGGTGTGACTGTTGATGTGTTCCATTTCATTAAATTTCAGATCCCCTGATCCCGAAATCTTGGGCTTAAAAACATGAAATCCTGGGGTCCCGAAGTTAAAGAAATTTAAATCCTGACATCCCGAAATTGAAAAAAGAATTTCCTGGATCCCGAAAGGATCAATCTTGAAATCCTGAGCTTAAAAACACCTGATCCTGATGGCCCGAAAAAGGTCCTGCCCCCCCCCCCCCCTCTACCGTGTGTGACTGTTGATGTGTTCTATTTTCATTAAATTTCAGATCCCCTTACCAGGTGTGACTATAGATATGTTCACTGTTCATTCAATTTCACATCTCTTTACCAGGTGTGACTGTCACTGTTGATGTGTTTCATGTTTTATTAAACTTCAGATCCCCTTAAAAGATGCGACTGAAGATGTGTTCCATGTTCATTAAATTCCAGATCCCCTTACCAAGTGTGACTGAAGATGTGTTCCATGTTCATTAAATTCCAGATCCCCTTACCAAGTGTGACTGAAGATGTGTTCCATGTTCATTAAATTTCAGATCCCCTTACCAAGTGTGACAGTTGATGAGTTCAATTTTCATTAAATTTCAGATTCCCTTAGTAGGTGTGACTGTTGATATGTTCGATGTGATGTTCATTAAATTTCAGATCCACTTACCAGGTGTGACTGTTGATTTGTTCCATGTTCATTATATTTCAGATCCCTTTACCAGGTTGTGATGTGTTCCATGCTCATTAAATTTCAGATCCACTTACCAGGTGTGATTGTTGATGTGTTCCATGTTTATTTAATTTCAGGTCCCCTTAACTGGTGTGACTTGATGGGTTCCATGTTCTATTAGATCTCAGATCCCCTTACTAGATGTGACTTGATGTGCTCCATGCTCATTAAATTTCAGATCCACTTACCAGGTGTGATTGTTGATGTGTTCCATGTTCATTAAATTTCAGATCCCCTTACAAGGTGCGACTGTTTATGTGCTCCATTCTGATTAAATTTCAGATCCCCTTACCAGGTGTGACTGCTGATGTGTTCAAAGTTTTACAAGAGTTTCTGTACACTGGTTGTGTAACAAATGTAATGGATGTAGATTGTTTGGCCTTGATAGAAGTGGCCAACAGGTTCTGTCTTCCAAGGTTTGTCAAGTTGATAGAGAATGCCATTGTAGAACAGTTCCTGATGTGGGATGACCAGAAAGTCAACATTTTAGAAGATGTCATCTTGTTGATAGAACCATCACATGTAAGCAAGCAGTAGATATGTTTAATTATATAGAATATTGTTCTGCAATATTATGTGAGTCATCAAAATATCATGTTCTTTACTTAAGCTAGTGTAAGTAATTTTGTTAGACAACAGCAGGCCAAGCATTACTTCATACATGAGTGTAAATACATTGCTTTCAAGGTTTGTGATTCAAAATGTAATAGTGCACCATCACAATTTGTTCAAGATCAAATTCTCTATTAATTGTACCCTTCCCCTTTGCAGTTCTGATTTTTAAAAAGTCTATAATTATATATAGAAACAATATATTATAAATTTTCAGTATTAAAAAATTATGCAAAGTTAAAATGTTTGTCTTTGGGACCTAAGTGGTACTGCAGGATTGTAATGGACCTTGAAAGCTGAAGAATTCAAGGGAAACAGACCATTCACTTTTAAATTCTATCACAGAATTAAGTCCAACACTTATTGAACAAATGCAGACATCATGGACATTTTGCCCACATGTGTAATTTTCATTGTGAAGTCATTTGTCAGCAACCCTTGAAAACTGAGAGACTCTTTGTTTTTTTCCAGTTACACAACGCATACCAGCTTGCTGCCTGGTGTTTGGAATATGTTTGTCAACATTATCCAGAAGCATGGAAATACAACAAACACTACATGCAGGCATTATGCAAAGACAATCTGAAATTTTTGGAGAAAAACAGATGGCCTCCAGCATGGTAAATTAATATTTTATAAAAATATATTTAACGCAAATCTTCTGAATTATCAGTTAATTTAAGTGTCATTACTTCTAACTACAGCTCCTTGACAATGTATGGTATTGTAATCAACTATAATACCAGGATTCCAACCTTAGAATATATAGTTTTTTTTCTTTATACTTTTACCGGTACATTGTATTTAAATATTTCTTAAAGAACCATGTTTTTTTTATAAAGCATTATTAAAACATTATGAATTTTGAAATGTTCTCAAATACATACTACAGGCTGGCGAAAGGATGATTCAAGAATTTTAAATAGAGCTAAAACTTGCGGGGCTGACTGACTTCTTAGACAAGTCAAATCCCAATCAAATTCAGTATAAGGGAGACAATTTGTATTTCACATGTCGCACAGGTAATAAAAATGGTGACTGACAATGAAAATCAAGGTTTTGTTGAAACGTCACAGGACTAATACTGTCGACGATTTATTTATAAATATTACAATATGTATAATTTGAAAGAATCTAACTGTATGTATATCCAACATTAATTTTGCAGGTATGTAAATGAATATGAGTTGTATAACAATGCTATCAATGAAGACAGCAAGAAGAGACTAATACAGAGGCAGGCGCAGTTCACCCGATTACAGCGTTGTACAACATCATGTCTTTGCTTCAGACGACCTTCAAGATTTTCATTTGAAGATACTGATATAGAAGAAGTGCAGGGTTGAATATGAAAAAAGACTCCCTTTTTTTATGATAAAAGCCAGTTGATCAACAATAATAGCATTGCATTGGTTACCATTTGAGGTTTGCTCATCTGCAGTTTCCATGGCAACTGTATCTGGTGTGTTCAGCAAATGTTGTCATGGACCATTGTTATTATTTTAGAATTTTTAGCTTTAGAGATTTTATTAGCAACTATGTTAAATTTAAATACTCATTAAATACAATGTCCCTGTGGTTTAGATTATTTGATATCAGTGATATTAGGCCAAAATTTAAATTTAAGAAAAAAGCTAAATATCAAAACTAATTTTATAAAAAATATTAATCAAATAAAGATTATAAGCTGTCAATTTTTCTTTTTAAAGCAAATGACCACATACTTAACAGCATAGATTGATTAATGTATGTTAAATGGGCATGTTCTTGAAAGTTCTGTAACTAATGCAAGGGCTTTAACAATCAAACAAGAATATCTGTATTGAATATTATAAAGAACATGATAGTTTATGTATTTTTTTGTTAGTTACAATAAATTGATATAAAAATGTTTTTCTCAGGTTAAAAATCTGCTCTATAATGAGTTATTTGAATAAGGAATCTATTAATTTTGAAAATGACAAAACTTTTGGTCTGTATGAGTTCATACAATCATAAATTTCAAGCAATACTGCACATAAAATATAGTAGAATATTGCCACTTATAATATGTTATTTTTTCTGTACAATAAATTGAAAAATTGAATATTGAAATTTCTTAAAAGTTGAGTTGTAAAGTCAGTAACATGTAAAACAAATTTGTATGATATTTTTTTTATTTTTTTTTTTTATCTCTGCACTGTTTATCATGCTTATGAGGGTGAAATAAAGTTTGTGTTAGGGTATATATTTTTTGGGTTAAAGGCAATGTGCATTACTTGTAATTTTTGTTGGTTTATATAGTAAACAGCAATACTTTTACAGTTCCTATTTAAAAGGCCTTTATGACAAGCAATATTTTGCAGTTACTGTATATGTTTATAAAGCTTTTATGCCATTCAAATATTTATTTACTCTATTTCCAAAGTCATGTCAGGTCAAGGCCTTTTAAGTTATTTCCTTTTTAATTTGATTTTATACAAATATACATCTTACAAAATTAAAACACTAAAATTTAGTACACTAGTTTTAAAATAAAAGTTTTGTTACCAACATTCACATCTTTAAGAACTTTATATATATATTGATTCATAATTTATGAAATCTTTTTTTTTTACCTCTGTCTTAATTAGTGATACTTGTTGAAAGTCTGTTAATGCAAGTTTGTTGGTATTATTTTAGCAGGAATCCTACAACACACACATACACATATTTAACCATAACCTTTTGTAATGTCAAATATTACAAATAAAATATAAAGCTACCAACAATAAGGTTCCATAGTTCAATTTTCATTTTATATTTTTTTTAAAGTCTGAGAGATAGTTTTTTTTTTAATTTGAATGGCAAAATGCTTTTTACTGACTGTATATAAATCTATATATATACTTTGTATTAATTTATATGGTATTTGGTATTATTTATGTTATGCTGTTGTTCCTCATTCATACTGGCTTATCAGTCATGATTTCTGGTTCATATTTGTTGTCAGTGGTGAAATGTTGGCTATGTTGTTTCCTTTGTATGATTTTTATTTTAATTGTTTTTAATATCTGAATTTTATTTACTAAAGACAACATCTACATTTATTGACAAAGGTATGATGATAATCATATTGAGGACAAAAAATGAGTCCTGAGTGCTTTTTCTGTATTTTTTATAATGAATTTGAAATTCCAATGAGAGTGCTAATTTTTTCTCACAAATTTTGATAGTGCTTCTGTTTGCTCAAGTGCTAAAACTAACAAAACTTACATTGATAGAGCTTCTATCTGCTAAGTCCAAGTGCTTTAACTAACAATAATTAAATTGATAGTTCTTCTAATAAGTCTATGTGCTTTAACTAACAATAATTACATTGGTAGTGCTTCTATACTAGTGCTTCTTGGTCATTTAATAAAATAAAGTGCTTCTGTTAATAACTTTCTAAAGTCACAGAAAAAATGGAGATTTTTAGACATGAGACCAGAAATTTGTTGTTTTGAATGCCTGTACTCTGCCAGTACCAAATCAACTCAGAACTGGTGTGTTGTTATGATGTTATTCAGATGTTAAAGGAGTTGGTTCAGTAAGACCCCTTTTTGGCCCCAAAATATAACAGTTTTACAAAATTGTTAAAATGTAAACTTTTAGTTATCTATTGGAAAGTAGATTGCTTCAGCTACATAAGTATGGACTGTTTTTTACAATACAATGCACATATATCTGGTACTAGCATCATTAAGTCATGCTAAATTACTGAAATCTTCACATATTTAGCATTTTAGTTAAATTTTAGACGGTTTCTGTCTTAAATGAGAGTGGCTGCATCTGTGTTCATTCTTAATATTGAAATGCAAGTTGTATTTGATAATAATACATAGCATATATAAAGGTTGAGGATGAAAACGGATTCGGTCACTTTCATTTTTGACCAAAACCATCTGAAAAGTGACGTTTTGTTTGTGCATATTTGATAGATTATTCATATTTAAGCGTAAACCAGAGCGTTTTTAATGACTTAATCAGTTAAAGTCTTTCACATAAACTAATTGAATCAACTGAAATAGACATTTTATTGTTTAAAAAGTTTCCAAAACTTTTCTTCAGATGGACCTGAAATTTGAGGCCAAAATCTGCCCTTACCGGACCTACTCCTTTACTAGTGGATGTTTTTGAATTAGTGAAAAACAGTTTTGATATAAATGTGCCAATAAATTTGGTGTAGGTGTATTGTTACAATTTAAATACAGCTGTTAAATTTACTTGCCAATTTGTTTTTGATTAGTGATTTTTTTTTAAGTGTGCCAAAGGAATATAAATTAGTCTTTATCTGTAAACTTTTATCAAAAATCAAACATGATTGTTATTAACATTGATTTTTAGCGTTTTTACTGTTTTTTATCGTTGACATTTTTATTGACACCTGAAATATTTACCTTTGGATTAATGTTATTGAATCTTTTTATTGTTTTCTGAAAGAAAGACAATTATTGATGAACACTCTGATGAACAAATATATATCTTTCTTCTGATAAAGATGTGATATTTTAAAATTTGCTAGTTAAAAAATTAGGGAAACACAGGAGAAGTAATCAACCCAGTAATACATGATTAGGAATGTCCTGAGATTTATAATGTTCATTTAGATAAATTATAATCTGGTCAATTTGGTTTTAAACACTAAGCTTGCTACTCCCTTATGAAAGAATATTATCAATGGTTTTAGACCCTCTTTTCTTGTAGAACTGTTTTGGTCACAAAAGCTCTTGTAGACCTCCTTTGGTTACAACACCCTCTATGTATTTAATATTTGGGAATAACTTAGATCTGTGCTTCAATGTTTTTTGTTTGTTAGTCTTTGTTAGGTTTTTTGGGCTTCATGCAGATTTGATCTGCCAAGTCATTTAAAGCTTATTCTTATATTGTGCTATTTTACCACTGTTCCTGGTTGGGAAGGATTGGGCCTGATGGCAATATGTTAAACCCTGCCAACTCTAGTATGTGCCAGGCTCAAGTCATGACTCATAAAGTTTGTGATTCATAGGTTGTGTTTGGTTGCTGTCTGTCATATTTTTCTTCATTTATTGTTTTATCACCAATCAGGTTGTTGATTTTTCTTGTTGAATTTTCATGACTGGGCCTTTTATAGCGCCAAAGGGTATGGGTTTTTCTATTGTTGAAGGCTGTACAGTGAATTATAATAGCTTACATCCATACCATGTAGTCTCTGGTGGATAGTTGTCTCATTGCAACCAAACCAAATCATTTTTGATAGTATCTGTAATTTCCAAATTACTAGTATTTAAATTATGTTCTATTGCTTCGTCATTGTCAATCTTATTAAGTATTAATTTCAAGAAATAAAAGGTGTTTCCTCATAGAATGGTATGTTTATTTTAGTTTCAAGTCTCTTCACCATTAGATACATCTTTACATTTCTGTTTCGTTTTTTGTAAAGTTTTTGCAAGGAGGAAGAGACTTGTTACATGATATGTTTTTGGAACTTCAATGTTTGTGAACTTATTGATGATTTTAAGTCATTGGGTTGCTGTCTCATTGACCAATATATCACATCTCTGATTTGATTTATGTTCAATAAAAGGTTGTTATATTGTTTACAAATGTTTCTTTAATCAAATTAAAAAAATAAAATCTCTTGTGAATCTGGTCCTCAACCTATAGCCTTTATTATGTATTATATGTGAGACATGTAGTATATTGAACTGCAATTTTTTTTTTAATCAATTGTAGAAGACCTTTGGAAGCAAAATTTGCAACTCTTTTCTTATAAATGGTACTTGAATTGAAATGTTTAAATATAATTTGCATATTGTGTACTATTAAATAACTGTAATAAGCAATTTTCAACTTATTTACTTGTCAAATTTCGAAGGACATACATATCATAGTGCCCTTCTTATGTATGTAAGTTGAATTTTTGATTTTTTTAAAGTAATTTTCTCAATCTTGCATATTTTCAGTGAAATGTGTAGAAGACTCTGCATTAAAATACACTTTCAAATCATTGAGTTTAACCATTAGTAAGATTTTGACACCAGCCGGTGATTATATTAAATATCTAGTCAGTAGAAGGTTTGGATTAATGAAAGATTGTTCAAAGAAAATGTGCATTATAAAAAGATATGTAGAATATTGTAAGTTTTAGAAAGTTAAAGTGAATGGCTTTTGTTTGATTGTTATGGTAAGGGTAACTGCTAGATATAATTTTTATTCACCATTTGTCTTTCCAGCAATATTACTACTTTTAAAAATGTTATTGTTAATAGTTAATGACGATTTTTTTGAAAATAATCATTTTATTTCACAGATTATATTGTGATAATCCACTATATGTAGCTTAGAAGTAGAAATATAATCATTTCAATATCATGTATTCTTTATTTAGTTGGTATAGTTTTGATGGGCTAAGGATCAAAATTTGTGTTTTATATATAAAAAGTGATAGTTTTAGAAGAATGAAACAAATTATGACAAGATTTAGATAAAGGAAGTTATTCTATGATATTATTTTTTGTTATTTTATTTTCCTTGTTATATAAGGGTATTTCTTTATTTTATAAATCAGTCTTCTATTTATCATGTTTATGATATATTCTATATCTCACATAGCTTTGTCATTTTCTTTTGTCCACAGTTGGAGTAGGAACAGAAAGTGGGGTATTCTTCTATATGAAGTTCCCACCCCAGTGTTTAAAATGTATTTATAATCAGAAGAACTGAAAATATATGTAGTACCTTTGGAAACTGATTGAAATTATATACTAGTTATATGGAAGTACTGGACTAATCATGATTGACACGTTGAAGTTATTAGATAAGAGTGAAAGTACTGGACTAATCATGATTGACACGTTGAAGTTAGATTAGAGTGAAAGTACTGGACTAATCATGATTGACATGTTGAAGTTAGATTAGAGTGAAAGTACTGGACTAATCATGATTGACATGTTGAAGTAACAAAGTGTATCTAAGTTGAAGTGTAGGAAAACACATTGTGTTCATTGTAAGACAATCATTGTCATCTATCAAAACAACCATAGGTCTTCTTTTGTTTATGAATAGATGGGTTATCATCTGTCTCTTAGCAGTAATGAGGTATAGCAAGTCACTATAAAAAGTAACCAGCATTAATGAGATGATATCTTTTAATCATTATTATGTTTCTGGCTATCATCTGTCTCTTATAAGTACTAAGATGTAGAAAGTCATCATAGAAAGGGATATGTATAAAAGCATTAACGTTACAACTAAACATCTTTTAATCATTTTTATGTTTCTAGTCTTATTTATCCATGTAGCTTTGTTATGCTTATAATTTGTGATATATTCAATTAAACAAATAAAAGTATAATGCATTTTTTCTTTAGCCTATAAAATGTCAAATAAAGGCAACAGTAGTATACTGCTGTTCAAAACTCATAAATCTATGGACAAAAAACAAAATCGGGGTAACAAACTAAAACTGAGGGAAACGCATTAGATATTAGAGGAGAAAAACGACACAACATTAAAATGTAACACACACAGCAAAGGACTAAGCATTAGACAAAATCCGATGAAAATTACAAATATAACATCAAACTAAATACATGAATTTGGGATAGATAAGTACCGTAACACGTCTTATAGCAATGCGAACCCACACTCAGCAAAACAGTCACAATCGGGAATAAGTCACATTTGGTAATTAAAAGACTAGACGACGTTATGACAAACCACAATCTACCATGTGGTAAAAATGTCCTTAGCTAGTTTGGTCAAAGACACATCATATTGATCAACTAATTCGTGATGGTGTCCATAAAATTTACTGAGTGTCAATTTTAATCTGTCCTCCTCATAACTTTGTTGAAGCAGTTTCTGTGCAAGGAGCACACTTCTGTATATGCAGTCCGTATAGTGTGAACATGCACGAGAATAACGTATCAATTGTGATATGTAAACACCATACGAAGGGCCAGAGTCCAGGGCCGTAACTACATTGAGGCAAATGAGGCAAATGCCTCATGTTTTAAATTCCAAAAAAAAAAAACTAAAACAAAAGATTGTTTTCATATCAAATTTCCACGGAAAGTGTCTTGCAAGAAGCAAGTTATCTTGGTGACCTTCTGCTGTTGTTTTTTTGGTGGAAGAAGACGTCAAGTCTTCTGAAGACCTATGGGACCGACTTTAAACTCATTGAGCCTCCGTATGCCGCAATTGTTTCTGTGTATTACAATTTCATAACAACTTAAGATTCCTGACACCGATTTTACACATGATTAAGCCACTGAATCATTTAATTTGTAAATTAGGATTGAAAAACAATCACTATCGTAAATATGACCATCCACATGAAATCCATGAACGTTTTTTGTTTACTTGTAACCGGATGTTTTTACTGTAGATACTGTTACTGTTACTGTTACTGGTATGTTCCTCCTATCTAAGGAGCACTCCCGAAGGATAAGAATAAGAATATGAATATTTACATGTATATGAATATTTACAGGGACCTGTTAGTAGCACCATTACCCATATAAAAGTCATCACTCTGTACACAAGTTCTAATGTCCTGATTACTATATAACGACACATTCTCAATATATACAATGTCCTTTGATACTTGTTATTCCTTCAGAATATCCTTCACTTTAGATTGTCATTCTGATATTAAGTATAATGCTCTTATATATATATATATGTGATAAATTTTTAATCCAATCAAGCCTTGGTCTGATTTAATATAGTACGTTTTATATGAAGACTGTAACACAATGTTCTTGTAATAGCTTCAATATCTTTACAGTTTGATTTCTTTAGTTTGAATAGTTCTTTAAACTTTGTTGCTGATGGATTCAGAATAAATAGTACAAGCAATCCTTGTTCCTCTACTCTGTCAAATGTTCCAACCGGTGTGTTGTTTTTCAAGTAGGATTTAAGAACTGACAAATGTTTATCTCTCTCCATCTTAAATGCAGTACACGTTATCAGGAAGTGATGTGTATCTTCACGGCTAGTTTCACATAGCAGGCACTTGTCACTTTCTCGACCTCTTGTGAATTTTTCTCTGTCTGATTGTAATGTGTAAGTTCTTGTGATTAACCTTGCTTTAATTTCTGCCTTTTTCACTTCAATAGTTGTATTTGGTACTAGCTGCCAGATTTGATGTGGCTTTCCAATGGGTTGTTGATTTATATCAAGATATTGCATAGTGGTTTTATTTTCTTTCTCTACTAACCACTGTTTTTCCCAATGCATGTTTATTGCGTTTTTTACAGTCCTTTTCCAAATCTCTTTTGTTGGCTTACTGTCCATTATTTCTTGTGCCTTTGGTAGACCATATTTTTCCAAAATTTCTTTTAATCTATTTATAAAGTTGTTACTATTTAGTGGTGACATGCATAGTTGCCTTTCTTTGATCATAAATTCGATGCTAGCACTATCCTGAATAATGCCTCCGAAAAAAGTAAGGACAAGACGATCGACAGTTGCCTGTATTGGCTCCACCCCAAGCATAACATATGTGGCGGCGTTTGCTGTTCTGTTTGGCAATCCCTGAATTTGTCTACAGACCTGTTGTTGAAGTCTTTCAAGCTTTATAATGTCAGTTTTTGTATAATTCATGATCTCTATACCATACAAGCATCTTGGAATTGCATATGTTTGCCATACTTTAAGTGCTACTATAGGTGACATTCCTTTCCGTGCGTGAAGGCCTGGACCTAACATTGCGTATACAGTTTTCCTTGCGGTTTTCAACCTATCCTCGATATTCAGCTTATTTTTGGAGTCTCTGACTAGTCCTAGATGTTTTGTTTCTGACTTTTGATCTATAATATCATTTCCAAGTTGAACAGAGAAGTTTTCAAATATTTTGGCCACGAGCATCACTGAAGAGACATATTTTGTCGAAATGCGCATCTGGTGCAACAAAATTGGTACCGTTGATTTTATTTCACATTTTGTTGTTAATGGCACTAAATCAGACTTATTTGGATTTATTGTCACAAGGTCTCTCTTTGTGCTATCATGTACAATATCTAATAGTGCTTGAATCTCATGTTTATTACTAGCTAGCAGCGCTATGTCGTCTGCGCAAGTTGGTGCTACGACGCTTATGTTGCCTATTTTTGCTCCTATATCAGCCCGATCCAAAGCATCTAATATGTTGTTGTTGTATCTTTTGTAGAGTATCGTGGAAAGTTTTGCTCCTTGTCTTACCCCTTGTCTCTGAATAAATTGATCTGACAAAGTATTATCCCATTTCACTTTAACTGCAACATTTTTGTACATATTTCTAAGTAAAATCCAGATGTTGCCAGTTATGCCGTCATGGTACAGCTTATTGAAGAGAATCTCATGGTCTAATTTGTCAAATGCTTTCTGAGCATCTAATGTCAGGAGAACAAGTTGTACAAGTATTTCTTTGTAAAAATCTGCACTTTGGGTTACAATAAAGGCTGCATTGAGCGACGATGATTTTTCAGTAAATCCACGCTGAAGTTTACTTTGTTGTGGTAGAAGCTTGGGTTCTATTCTGTCCTTAAGTATACTTTCGATCAATGTGGAAAAGCAGTTAGTCACTGTTATGCCTCTGTAGTTTTCAGGATATATCTTATCTTTTCCACTCTTCAGTACAGGCGTAACGACCCCTTCTTTCACTTTTGAAGGTACATCCTTTTCTTTGAATATAAGGTTAATAATGTTAATGATATATTGTAGAAGTTCAGTTGGCATATTCTTAAGGTGTTCAGCTGAGATTCCATCTGCACCTGGACTCTTTCCAGTTTTAAGCTTTTGGATAGATAATGTAACTTCCTCTTCGTTAGCTTGTTTTATCTCTTCATTCCTATTGGTTTCTATTTGTTCAATAATCTCATTTTGCATAGTGGCGAGAATAAGCCTCTCGGTGTTGTATTTTGATTCGTTGTCAGTTTTGTGGCTTCTGTACAGATCTTCAAAGTAGTTTTTCCAACCTTCAAGTATGTCTTCAGGTTCTGCCTGTTCTTTTGCATTAAAAATCATAACGTCTGTATTCACTTTCTTGACACCCCTTTGATTTTGTATAAACTGATGAAATAGCTTGTTGTCGTTTTGGGAAGCCATCATAATCTGCTCTATGAAGGTGTTTTTCCTAGATGCATTAGCCCTTCGTTGTGCACTTCTTAATAGACGTTTGGCTTTTATCATTTCCTGCTTTTTCTCATGGTTTTGTCCATCCAATTTCCATTCATAAAATACATTTTTAGAGTGTTTTGAAGCCTGACTTATTTCTTCATTCCAAATACCATTTCCGATTGCTTTTGAGGTTACTTGTTTCCTGTAATTTGGTATGGAATCTGCCATATGCAATATGTTTGTTAATTTTTCTATTTCTTCAGCTGATGAGCTAAGATTTTGAATGTTAATTTCATCGAGGTTTTTGAGAATAGAGGCCTGATAACTGTTCTTGTCACACCTTTTCCAGTTTGGCCTTTTAATCACTTTTGTTGTTTTTCTCTTTGTTCTTACTACTTCTGCTTGTATAGTTGCATAGACGATTGTATGGTCTGAGACATTAAGCGGTTCCATATCTAAGATTTCCACTTTATAATCTAGCATTCCGAAGTTGCACTTGTGTAGAAAATAGTCTATCTGTGATTTGTACAGACCATTATGATGGTAGAAAGTGTTTTTGTTTGGAAAATTTTCTACTAATAGTAATTGGTTCTCATCTTTAAATTTTCTGAAGGTTGACTCTCTTGCTCCGTTATTCCTAACAAGAGAAGCATTCATATCTCCACATATCAAAATATCATAGTCTTTCTGGTATTTGTCTATTATTTCTTCAAGTTGACATAAGTTGTCTTTATATTGTTCATCACTATTTTTGTTCTCTGACGGCATATAGTTATTGATTATACATAAGGGTCTCTCTTTAATATTAAAAAGTAAAACTGTTGTCCTTTCATTTCCATCTGGCATAAATTTAATAGCATGATCCAGATCATTTCTCCAAAACACTGCGACTCCACCATAACCTCTATTTTTGATAAAAATTTCTGTGTCTGCTCTGTCGTCGACAGACTTTGCCTCTACGTTATGAAAAGATGAGAAATCATTTAATTTATCCTTTTCGAAAGTATATAGCCAGTGCTCCTGTATGCATAAAATGTCACATCTTTTTAACACTTGATTCACGTAAAGCTGATTTGAAATTGCATTTTGTACGTTAAGTGTTCCTATAACGATCTCCTTTTCGTCCCTTTGTTTGTGGAGGCTCGGCCGTGTTTTAAAAAATGCTCCCTGTTATTTTGACTGTTTCCTGCATTTGATTGATTGTTTTCAGGAGATTCCTTGGTCTCTACATGTTTACTTTGAGTTGTGTTTTTGTCTATCCTAGCTGAGGGTGCTTGCCTGGTTTCGTTGTGTACTTCACTAGTTGGTGCTCTCAGTTTGCTAATTTTGTTAGCTTTTTCTCTAGGAACCTTCTGGTTGATCTCATTAGACAACCTATTGTGGTCAACACTTTTATTTTGTTGATTGTTCTTGTATGGTTGAAGTACTTTGTAATTAGTGCTATTTCTTGCTATTTGAGTGGGGTGCCCTAATTGGTTTACATGATGGTTACCCTTTGCTAGGGATGCAGGATTTTGTACCTGTTGTCTGGTATAGTAGGCATATTGTTGTTCGTTGTTCTTCTTATGCATTAGTCGGTTTATATTTTGTTGGGGTAACACACGTGTGATGGTCTGATGTGTTGTTATAGGAGCCGCTGGTCTGATGAATCCAGGCTGTACGTATGGAGGAGGCCTTATGATTTGGTTATACAATGTTTGTGGTAGTATGTTGGGATATCCTGGTGTCCTCAGATTTTGATAATAGCCATGCATATTTTGCATAGTTGGTGGTACATTTGCATAGTTCAGTGTTTGTTGTACTGGAGGTGCCCAGGGGGCATTTGTATAGTTCGGTGTTTGTTGAACTGGAGGATGTTGTCCATATCCTTGAGAAAGTGCATTAATTTTTGTTTTAAGTTCATTTACCTCTATAAGGTGTTTCATGTTGAGCTCGTTAACGTGAAGTCTATGTTGCATCTCTATGTCCATGACATTTAATTTGTTAGAGACTGTATCTTCCAGCTTTTGCATTCTATAGTTCATGCTATGCATTTGCTCGTCGTTGTGTGGTTGAATCAGATTTGTCCTTTCCTCAGCTGTGGAGATGCACCTTTTCTTATGGAGTATATTAATAGTATTTGAAAAGTCTTTATTTTGTTCTTCAAGTATAATTATTCTTGCCTTAAATGCTGCAATCTGTTCGTCTTGTTGATTGGTATCCTTTTTCTTGGCCTTTTTTGCTCTTACTTTCTGGCAAGCTTGTGCGTTTGGACTTTGTTGTAGGTCACCTACAATTCTAGGTTCTTGTACTGTTGGTGTGTGCTGCACGAGAACAGTTTTAACAATTGTTTCATCACTTTTCTTGCTATTTGCCTTTGGTGTTTCAATAATAGCTGATTTTGCAAATGTTTCATCATTCAATATGCTAATATCTTTCAGATGCTCATGAGTTGTCTTTAAGTCATTTACGCATGCATGATCTTCGTCATCTTGTTCTTGTATATTATCTGAACTGACAGGATTTGTTTCTATGTTGGTATCCTCCTCATAATTGTCAATTGAGAGATCTAGTGGTGTATATGTTCCTTCTCTGTCCATATCCATTTCAGGTTTAAACATACTATTTTCTATTTCTTTGCAATCCAGATCCAGATTGTCACATAATACACATTTGTATACCATGTTTTCGTTGCTTGTTTGTTTCAGAAATTGCTTGTTTGATAAGTATGAGCATTCTTTATGGATCCACATGTTAAATGTACTACATTCTATGGAGTCACCATCGACCACCTTCTTTTCACAAATAGGACAGAGAATATGCGATGTATTTGCATTGTTAATGTTGTTTGATGATTTATCGTATATGACTACAGCGCAACCATCTGTTGTCTGAGGAGTATTAATTCCTTTTCGGCTCTCTTTTTTGGTCTTCTTATTTGGACTTATTGTCATATTTGGCGTTTCATTGTTTCTGCGGATTTCTACTTTAGTTCTACATGTATCTATGTTCTCAATGACAGACTCGCATAACTCCATAATTTTTGAGTTCATTTCATCTACCCCATCCATTTTGATTGTTTTGATAATTTGTGGGAGATCATATTCTATAAATGCTTGGTAAGATCGGCCATTAATGTCCATCTTGCTTGTGGTGTTGAACATGTTAATTCTATATTGCTGTCGTCTGTCTCCATGCGTGAATTTGGTATCTGGACAACTCGCCCTGTTTACAAGTTCGCCCTTGAAGTTACGAATTTAATAAATAAAAAGGATCTATTTCTTATTAAATTGGTGTCTTTATTCATTGTTTTCCTTGTCATGTGAAGTAGATGCCTTTCTACTTCAAATGGTTTGAATCTATTTATAAAATTATTCAAGACTGAGTTGACAAGAGCAGTACGTTACTGTTGGGAGAATTTGATTAAACTCTAAATGCTCATAGAATAAGAAATATAATTGAAACTGAATGTACCTCCTTCTGAATAATTTATTGCAATATAAATATAAATCACTTTTGACAAGAGAAATCTGACTTTTGTCAGAAATATTTTTTTCAAGGCATAAGGTTACCCCTCATTTGGAGTGTTGTTCCCAACCTGTTAAAGGTCCATCTTTGTGTGCATAATTCAAAATTGGAAATTTCAACAAGCATCTAATATTCTTACGCAAGAAAATAAACACTGATCTGCTAGCTTCATCTCTTCTACCGATTTAATAACTAGAATCATGCAAACAGATTTAAGAAAAAGGCATGTAAGTTCATCATACAAATATGACTTTTTCTAGACAATCCAGATCGTGTAAAATACTTCGCTTAAAATTGTAACCTTAAAATTGTTGTTGTGCACTAAAAACCCCCATGGGAACTTTCAAAAGTTGGCGGGTATGTAACAAACCTTACTATTTTTATGCTCCATTTATGGGCATTATGTTTTCTGGTCTGTCCGTTCGTCCTGCTTCTGGTTATAAAGATTATGGTCGAGGTAGTTTTTGATGAAGTTGAAATCCAATCAACTTGAAACTTAGTGCACATGTGTTCCTTATGATATGATCTTCTTAATTTTACTGCCAATTTAAAGATTTTACCTAATTTTCACAGTCCAGTGAACATAGAAAATGATTGTACGGATGGAAAATCCATGTACTTATGACCTTTTCTTGTTTGAAGAAAAAAAAATACATCATAACGATAATGGATCAAAGCAGCCTTGGTAAGTGGGGCTGCTTTTGTGGTAATTCAGGTTACCTTTTATTCACCTTCTTCCACCTCAGAGCTATCAGCTCTTTGATTGTTGTTTTTTTTCTATGGTCGGGTTGTTGTCTCTTTGGCACATTCCCCATTTCCATTCTCAATTTTATAAGTAAATGACAATGCCTGACATGAAGTTTGGGGCTAGATGAGCTAGATAGTAAACTTCTGTGTCATTCTATATCAATTATTTGAGAATATTTCCTCAAATGCAGGTCAAAGCAACAACAAAAAAATGGCTAGTATTAAAGAAATTAATATCATCAAAATAACGTTTGTGAGCATGCTTCAAAGACTCATAACTGCTACAGAAGTCAATGGTTTAAATTAAAGTAAGTTTACCAATTTCCCGGTATCAAATCATTTTTTGAAAAAAAACCATCAAAGTATTGCCATATAATCTTTTACATTTAAAGGTTAAATTTGCATTAAGTCCTGTTCAGACCCTTTATCAGACAATAACGGAATATGAAGTACACGTGCACGGGAGCTAATCGCACACAATGTCAATGTATAGAAAGAAAAAAACAAATGATCAATGGTCAAAGTTCTTATTCCTGTTCTTCATCTTGATAGTTGCTGGAGGGTCTTCAATAATGAAAGAATCATAAATACCGTAAAACAAAGTCAATATGAGGGGGAGGACAGGGGTAAGGGAGACAGGGAGAAAGGGGGTAGGAGAAAGGGGAAAGGGTTTGGGAGAAAGGAGAAAGGGGTAGGAGAAAGGAGAGGAAGGCTGGGAGAAAGGAGAAAACGTTGGAGAAAGGAGAAAAAATAAAATATCTCTGCTTATAAAAAATTTTCTAATATTTTAAGAAAACATTTCTCAAAAGGAGATGTTTTATTCTAATGGGAGAAAGGAGAACAGGGGTAGGAGAAAGGAGAAGAGGGTTGGGAGAAGGGAGAAGGGTACCCCCCTGTCCTCCCCCTCCAATATGGTCCCTATAGGGTAGACCTAAGCAGTACTAGTGCTTAAAGTACATTACTCAGACTGCACTGTCATTATATCTAAGTCTAGTCATACAAAAATCACAAGTCAGCACAATACAAGACAAGAACAGATAGACAGATCCGGTATTAATTATTATGAAAATTACGATCTTTGCTTTATCCTACAAATCGGTCTTTTAATGTTCTGCCTAAAACCTTAAAGTCTTAAATAACAATGAATCTATGT
The DNA here is from genome assembly GCF_963676685.1 of Mytilus edulis. Taxonomy (NCBI): domain Eukaryota; kingdom Metazoa; phylum Mollusca; class Bivalvia; order Mytilida; family Mytilidae; genus Mytilus; species Mytilus edulis. Next base: position 26,545,741 of record NC_092347.1, on the reverse strand, counting down.
TTTTGCTTTGAGATCAGAATATTGTCGAAAAAATAGCTAAAAATTATTTGCGTTTCTTTGTAAGAAAGAGTCCGGGCATCGCTCAGAATGCGTTATTTTTCTCAGAGCTTCTGGGGGCCTTGAGCGGCCCCCAGACACCTCGCCAATAATTTTTCGCCTCGCTACGCTCGGCGAATATATTTTGCCTCACTATTTAAAGGGGCTAGTTACGGCCCTGCAGAGGATATGTTACTGCTGAGAAATGGGATATTAATAATTGGGAAGTTGAAATCGTCCCGTTTATCATAGATTTTCGTGTGAAGTCGTCCATCTGCGTCAATATTGAGGAAAAGATCAAGGTATGAAGCAGTACTTCTAGTATCAGTAGCATCCTTAATTTCAAGTTCGCTGGGATATATGAGATGTAAGTATTGGCTGAAATATGGGTTATTCAATGATAGAACATCATCAATATATCGGAAAGTAAAATTAAAGCATTTCGCAAGGTGCTTTTTCTTTTTGTCTTTTAGAAGGTTCTGAATGAATTCTGTTTCATACGAGTACAGAAACAAATCGGCCAGTAGGGTTGCACAATTAGTACCATTGGAATACCGACTGTCTGTTGAATATAAATCCTCCAAACTCAACAAATATATTGTCGATCAAAAAGTCCAGCATTTTGATGATATCATCTTCAGTATATTTTCTTGAAGATTCAATGTGATTCTTGACAAACTATGAATTAGTGTAACCCAAAACCAGAAATTTGTATCTACGATTCCTATTTTTATAGAAAAAACTCTGTTTTATGAGATGGTGAAGTCGATCTTTCAACTGAGCATGGGGAATAGTAGTGTATAGCGTAGAAAAATCAAAAGTCTTTATGTTGCTACAAAATTGCAAAGATTGTGATCGAAGAATAAGCAGTAGATCTTTCGAATTTTTGAGAATCCACATCTGGTTAACACCACTGGTAAAATATGTCTCATCACAATATTTTTGAAGCCCATCTTTAAGTGTAGAAAGAATAGTAGTCAGTACTTTAGAAAGATGTTTAGTCGAACATTTTGAAGAACCAGCTATGTATCGTTCTTTATGTGGAGTGTTGTGTAATTAAGGTATCCAGTATAAGGAAAAACAACTGAAATGTGAATGACAGACCTTGTAAAGCTTATAGCAAATTTCTAAATTTGAATTAACCGAATTGCAACAGTATCTATATGTTGATAATACCTATGGGTGAGGCAAACCACGATTAATTTTGGGTGAATAAGGTCACAAACGCTTTTGAATAGATCAAATGTGAAGGTCAATGTATTTTGAAATTTGAGTAAAAATTTTGGTTTTTGAATGTTCATTTGTCCAACCTTTAGGAAAAATATGGTTGAGGCAAAAAGAGGTTCCATTTGGGTGATGAAACATCATTGAGACAGGTTAAGGCAAAAAGAGTTTCCATTGGGCGAGGACGCCGCATTGGGGCAAAGGTTGAGGCAAAAAGAGGTTCCAGTGGACGATGTAGCCTTATTGGGAGAAAGGTTAAGGCAAAAAAGTGGTTCCATTGGGTGATGACGCCTCATTGAGATGAGGTAAGGCAAAAAGAGTTTCCATTGGACAAGGACGTCTCATTGGGGCAAAGGTTTAGGCAAAAAGAGGTTCAATTGGGTGAAAAGCATCATTGAAACAAAGGTTAAGGCACAAAGAGGTTTCAGTGGGCAATATAGTGTCATTGGGAGAAAGGTTAAGGCAAAAAGAATGCAGAAGTACTTGCCTTTGGAAAGATTACGCCATTACGGTATATATCCTTGTTATACCAACTCTAAAAGTGGAGGCTATGTTTCCTTCATATCACACTTTCAAACAGAAATATTGATATTTTGGCCGCGAGCATCACTGAAGAGACATGTATTGTCGAAATGCGCATCTGGTGCAAGAAAATTGGTACCGTTAATTTTTATTACTTCCACTGGGTCGATGCCTCTGCTGGTGGACTATTAGTATCACCAGCCCAGTAGCCAGTACCGAAGTACTGGCATGAAAATACGGATTTTTTTGTGTTATTAAAATCTGCTGTTACAAAATGATAGAAATTGTTATAAATTAAGGAATGTATCTCCCTCATGCAAAGCTCTGATTCCTTTCACGGATTTGGCTATACTTTTTTGACCTTTTGGATTATAGCTCTTCATCTTTTATAAAAGCTTTGGATTTCAAATATTTTGGCCACGAGCATCACTGAAGAGACATGTATTGTCGAAATGCGCATCTGGTGCAAGAAAATTGGTACCGTTAATTTGATTATTTATACATAATCAACAGCGTGCCAGTGATGAGTTGTAACGTGTAAGCGCTTTACTGGTCTTAATATACACCTGTTTGCCAATATCTTGATTTTTTTTAATATGTTGAATAAAATGAAGTTTTCCTCGCGGTCTTTTTCTTCTCAAAACACCAATTCAATATTAGCATTACTAGCTATAGACTTACTCATAGCCTGGTATCCTCAATTCCATATTAAACAATTTCGTCGTCATCTTTGATTTGGAACCATCGTTGCAATTGAATTGGTGTATTGCCAAGACAATGGGTTTTACTTTTCCAATTTTCAGTACGAATATAGGCTCTTGGTTTAGGAATGGAGCAAATGTTTTTATTTTAAGCAGAGTTGACGCCACAAGGGACAAGTTAAGGGATACATGAATATCAAAATTATAAAAGTCTTATCTTACTTGTGATTTATGTCTCACTCTAGCTGAATTTCACTGGCACTGCTACATAACAATCAAGAAATTTATTTACAATGATTATGGTCAATGACACATATGTCAGTATATGTTGAAACTGAAATCAGACTTATTTGAGGTAGATTTTTAAGTCCAGACCAAAAAGGTTTCAAGTAGGTAACTGTGGTTAACATGTCGAAATGAACTATTATCATTTATTGATGTATTTTCTGTCCTGAGTGTTCTTGCATTTATTTGTACTGTATTCTTGTCATGTAATGTTGTCATTTTAGCGCGGTATATTTAACATTGTCATGAAGCACAAGGTGTGGCTAGCCACAAAACCAGGTTCAACTAACCGTTTATTCTTAAAATGTCAAGAATATGGCATTTGTTTCTTATATCTAAAAGTTTGTTTCTATGTGTGTTGCATTGTCGTTTGTTTTGTTGCACTTCAGTGTTTCTGTTGTTTTCCTCTGATAGTTGAGGTGTTTCCCTCCGTTTTAGTTTGTAACCCGGATTTGTTTTCTCTCAATTGTTTTATGACTTTTGAACAGTGGTATACTTGTACTTTTGTTGCCTTTGTTTGAATTGATTTTTTCTCTTGTGCTATATATTTGTATTACATAACATACTTACACCGAACAATGAGTTTGAATAACATACAAACTAATATAAAATAAATATCAACGTAGTACCGATATATTCATTCCAAGAATCAATGAACCATGGAAAAGGCAGTCGAAAGATACCGAAGAGATATTTAAACATATAAATTGCAAACAAACTGGCATTGCCATGGTAAAAAACGATGACTGTTGAAAAGACAAACAACAGTTAACATAACATAGAAAACTAAATACGGAGCAACAAAAAACCCCACAAAAAAGTGTGTGTGTGTGTGATATCAGGTTTACCTGAATGGTCAGCAGATCCAACTTCACAGGTTGTACCCGGATACTTCAGTAGGTCACATTCAAGTAAAAGATGACTGAATTACGATTGCGACAATAGGAACACATGTGTTGTGTAACAGACAACCAACTTATAACGGCGTCAGTAAGTGATGATTTCAACTTCACTTGTGACTCTTGGTTCAATAGCTTTCTTGTATGTAGCAACCCTTTATCAAGGAAATGCCAGCTCAGGAATATCGTATCAACTGGCAGATAATACTCCAGATGCAGGCGCTAATGGAATATAGCTACATCGAAACGGAAACCTCACAAATGGAAAGCTGAAATCATCTCATGTGTCGTAAAGTTTTGCTCTTAACCGACTCTTATTGTCAATTTCTAGATGCAAGTCAAGATATGAGGCAGACTTAACTGTACCTGTTGTATCCGTTATTTTTAGTTCGATGGGATATACGTGTTCAACAAACTTTGAATTATTTAGTGAGAGGACAACATCAGTATAGCGAATCGTGGAGTTAAAACACAATGATAGCTTCTTTTCATTCTACTGAAGTTTGAACAACTTACAATTTCAGGATCATACCTCCGGTTATTGGATGTGTGAACAATTAGTGAAAGTGTGTACAATTCTTAGATTATATTTCTGTACAAGTGTTTGAACGTTTGTGCAATTCTTAGATTCACATATTTACAAGTGGATTAAAGTGTGTACAATTCTTTGATTATGATTCTATAATATATTCTGTACTTTGTACTTGTTTGGCTTTATAAATAATTTGATATGAGCGTCACTGATGAGTCTTATGTAGACGAAACGCGCGTCTGACGTACTAAATTATAATCCTGGTACCTTTGATAACTATACAACTAGATTAACGTTTGTACAATTCATTGATAAAATTCCTATAGATATAAGTGGTTGAACGTGTGTACAATTTTTGAATCCACTTTTATACTAGTGGTTTAACGTTTGTGCAATTCTTAGATTCACATCTATACAAGTGGATTAAAGTGTGCACAATTCTTTGATAGCATTTCTATACAAGTGGTTGAACGTGTGTACAATTCTTTGATTCCACTTCTATACAAGTGGTTGAACGTTTGTACAATTCATTGATAAAGTTCTATACAAGCGGTTTAATGTTTGTACAATTCTTTGTGACATTTTATACAAGTGGATTAATATTGTACAAAATGTCAATTCTTGGTTTCCACTTCTTTACTAGTGGTATTACTTTGTACAATTCTTTGATTATATTTCTTTACAAGTGGTTTACATTTGTACAATATAGGAGATAACTGTATTGTATTTTAAGCTCTGACCGCATCAATAGGTGATTTGATGGTTGCAAATTAAGTTTACTGGCGACGCGAAAACGAATGGATAACAACTGTCATATTGTCATATTCCTGACTTGGTATAGGACAAACAATTGTCATATACCCGACTTGGTACAGGACAAACAATTGTCTTATACCTAACTTGGTACAGGACAAACCATTGTCATATTCCTGACTTGGTTTCAGGACAAACCATTGTCATATTCCTGACTTGGTACAGGACATACAATTGTCATATTCATTTGAATGAATGATTATTTACAAACCATTCCATACACTAAATATAGTTGACCTATTGCTTATGGTATCTGCAAAACGGACTTGACCACAAAAACTCAACATTCATCACTGATCCATGAAATGAAGTCGAGGTCAGGTGAACCCTGTCTGACAGACCTGTAGACGTTGCTAGGATCCCCTATACCAAATATACTTAAACTCATCAATGAGTGTTCCACATGATAAAAAAATATAAAATTTTCAAGCAGTTGCTGAACAATAAAAAAAAATCATGGACAATGAACATATGGTCACAACTGCCGTATTGGTTTGTCAGCAGAGATGGAATTCAAAATTTTATTCTGAACTACCTACACATCATTAACATCAGTTTTGTTTGATTTTGATTAAGTAGTTTCAGAGAATATCTTTGGAAAAGTTTACTACAACAAACGGATGTTTACAAATCATTAATGCCAACTCAAGTAATGGCAAAAGCTCACATGTCCCGTAGTTCAAGTGAACTAAAATACTTAAGAATTGAATGCTTCTTTTTGTAAATTCATTGGGTTGTAAAAGCGTTGACCAAAGTACATTTTGTATGAAGCGCTGAAGTGCTTCATTCTAAAAATGTATGCAGGGTTAACGCCTTTACAACCCTATGAAATTACTAAAAGAAGCATTCAATAAAATTGAGAATGGAAATGGGGAATGTGTCAAAGAGACAACAACCCGACCAAATAAAAAACAACAGCAGAGGGTCACCAGGTCTTCAATGTAGCGAGAAATTCCCGCACCCGGAGGCGTCCTTCAGCTGGCCCCTAAACAAATATATACTAGTCCAGTGATAATGAACGCCATACTAATTTCCAAATTGTACACAAGAAACTAAAATACTTATAATTACATTTTTCGTGATTGACAGAAGATTATCACAAATACAAGTAACACATTTTTTTTAATTGTTTATTGTTTTATATCTTAGGCACTCAACAGTTTCAGTAACATGTGTATTAACATCAGAATATTTTGTCTTATTCATTTGTACAACCTAAACAGTTAACACAGCAATATCAATTAAGTTTGTAAACAACATAAATGCAAAAACTTCTGACTATGGCAAGTAAAATCTGGTTGGAAATTGCAAATATGTCAGATCCACAGATGATAAAAACTAATTATGGCTTCATTTCAAAGTTTTAATGATGGGGTATAAAAACCATTGAATAATGTTAGAACTATGAAAACTATTCTAAAATTGAGTACTTCATTAAAAAGTAAAATAACAAAAATACCAATCTCCAAGGAAAATTCAATACAGAAAGTCCATATAAATCAAATGGCAAAATCAAAAGCTCAAATACATCAAACAAATGGATAATAACTGTCACATTCCTGGCTTGAAGTAACAAGTTTTCATATCATTTCAGATCAAAAATGTTAAGTTTAAAAACAACTTAAGAAATGAACCTTGTACAGCAATATATTCTAATGAATTCATAACTGGAAAGTAGTATATAACCAGAGCGCAAACATATTTAGTATTTTTTTCCATTATTTTGAGTTTGTTGCTTTTTAATTTTTAATACTTTCAAATTTCCTAGTTGATAGCCATATGACGATAACTTAATTGACAAAAAATTCAATTTTCCAAATGCACATTATTATAAATCATATATCTGTGCATCTACTTTATTTCATTTTCTTGAAATTGTGTACTAGTCTAGTCAGTAGTCTTTTGCAGGTAAAAGGTTCAAATTAAAATCTAAATCATTTTGCTTTTAGTAAAATTATACATTGTATCATAATTAAGTTTCGTTGGAGACGTCATAAATGTTTCTTTTTGTTATATAAAAAGAAGGAAGCAATTATTAGCAGTTTGAAGCAATAATATCAAGACTACTGTGTGTAAAAATATATGTAATAAAAGTATTCAGTCAAAAGTATGTTGATGAGTGATGAATATGAAAATGCATCACCCTGTTTACCATGCTTTCATGAAGCTTGCTTCACAATTTCAGGAAGCTCTTTTGAAACCTTTTGAGGAAAAAAACAATTCATGGCACTTCAGATGAACTCGACATTAGACCCAGGGGTAACTAACAGCAATACACATAGACAGATGAAAACCAGAACACCCCCTACTTTGTGGCAGGCAATAATGATCTATGAGGCAATAACATGTTTAACTAAGAAATTGATTTACAATTATGTTTCAATTCAATATTTTAACAACTGGTCAACCTTTCAATAACTTCAAACTTAACAATACTTAGATTTAACATCTTTTCCTAATTGTGTTCTTATAAAAACAAAATATTCACCAAATGTCTAAAAATAGCAGCAGCCACATTTTCTATACATACAGGTTGTACAAAAAATAAATTCAAACTAAACAAATATATAATTCATCTTATGCAGATAGGTAATCTTAAAACAAGTTTTTGATAAACTGGTATCTGTAAACAGACTGAGGTCTACCTATAAAACAGATCTCTGTATCTGTAAACAGACTTAGGTCTACCTATAAAACAGATCTCTGTATCAATTGTGTTGTTCAATCAAAGAAAACAGTACTCTTCTGTCTTAAAAGGCTCTAACAGATTGACAACAACAGAATTAAAATGTCATGATAAAATACAAATTAAAATATATATACATGTGTTCAAATCTATCACAGTTTGTACTTTGTAGAACTTATATTTGGGTAGGAAGGCAATTTTTTTTCCATTTGAATAATTTAGACACTAAGTGTAAATGCAATATATCCTGATTATCAAAAATATTGATACTTTTTGTTGAGAAACTTGTGAGACAGTTAGTTAAATGCTTTTTATTGAGAAATTTATGAAAAATTAAATGAATCCAAAATATTGTGTATTTAGATATTGAGCAATATTTATAGACATTTGTAATCAACACTTTCACACCTTCTCCATGTATTCAGAAGGCGCCCAACCTTCCATTCTACCATTCCTAACTAACCACCATCCAGTGTCCGTTTCTTCTAAAACGTCCAAAATGTCACCATAATTCAAATCTATTTCACCCTCAGCCTCTGTAAAAAATTCTACAACTGCTCGATACTGTTGATGAAAGACCTCATCAAATTTTGTCGTTTCACAGTGTTCTATATATGATGCTGGAGCCCAACCCTCTTCTCCATGTACCTTTATAAACCACCATTCGTCTGTTTGTTCCAATACTTCAACATTCTCTCCTGATGTGAATCCAACTTCTCCTTCACTTTCCCCTATGTAATCACATAATGTTTTATATTGAGAAGACGTACACTTAGATAGAACTTCATAATCTTTTTGTGGTGGAGTTGGTGGTTCACTTTCTTCTTGGCTTGTAGTAGACTGTTTTCCATTTGCTAGTATCTTTGACACTTCAGTTATTCCCCTTTGTTTATCTCCCATTTCATTATGATTTTTATCCACATTAGATGGTTTTTGGGGTATGGCTAATTTAGGTCTTACCTTTTCTGTATTACTACTTGATGATTTAGCTGGTAAAGGTGGAGGGATTGATGTTTTGGGTTTTAATGGTTTATGAGGGATAACTGGCGTTGGTTTAGATTGATCCACTTTTGATTTTAACCACAATGGAGGTTGGTTTGAAGATAAATTGTTTGATCTTTGCACAGGTGACTTCAATAATGGTTTATCATTTTCAAAGTTAGACCGCACAGGTGGCTTTAAAAGTGGTTTATCACTTTCAAACTTTGAACTAATGGCAGCAATTCCTGATGCTTTACTGCTACCAGAACTTGTCTTGGCAACAAGTTTCTGCTTAGAAACCGGTTCTGAATTAGAATGTTCAAACATTGCTTTCAATGCACTAGTTTTAACACATGGTTTGTCATCAACTGTCGAAGATGAACTTTCAGAACTAATACTAGAGTTACTTTTATGCACATTCATCACTGTTTTTGGTTTTAATGGAGGTTTCTTGGATACCTCTGGTTGTTGTTTTTCAAATCTAGCTTTCAATTCACCCATAGATTTATTTACACTAGTTTCTTCCTCATGTTGTCTTGTTAAATCCTTTCCTGGAGTATGATTAAGTCTTTTTGGTGACATTGGAGACACATTTTTAGGGGGTGTTGCTGGTTTATGAAATGTCTTTGGGGGTAAAACAAAGCCCTTTGTCCCAGTGTCAGATTTAGGACTTGTTACAGGCGATATACTGTCATCAGAAGAATCTTGCCTTTTTCCAAACTTAGATTTTAACACTCCAACAAGAGATTCTTGTTGAGAAGCAGATTGTCTTTGATCCTTTGGAACAATGTCTGTATATTTGTAACGTTGCTGTCCTTGGGATAATAAGTTATCTCCCTTTCTTTCATCTCTCGGTTTTGTAAGTTTACTCTTCAGTTCAGCAAGAGGACTTTTATTCTGATCAGAAACATCTGAAGAATTATTTTGAAAACCTGAGCCAAGAGAAGCCGGTTTACTGTTCTTTGGAGGTGGTGGTGGTGGTTTGTCAGATGAATTTTTCGTTTTCAATACAGATTGAAAATTAGCACTTCCCATATTATCTTTTTTCGGTGGCAAATTTGGTTTGTCCTTACCCTTTTTAGGAGGAGGCGAAGGAGGTCCATTTGAAACCGTAGATTTAAAAGTTTTTTGAGACGATTTTTCATTATCCACATCAATTTCAACAGGTTTCATGGCCATTGGTGGAGGCGGGGGTTTTGAATTAGGTCTTTTTACAGCCCCTTTATCTGATATTCCATGTTTTGTATGACTAAGATCTGGTGGTTTAATCCTCATCTGTAATGCTGTGTTTATATCATTAAGTTTATTATTCACAGATTCCTCTCTTTTAATGTCATCTTTCACAGGATCAGGGATTTCATAATCATCACTATCATCATCCGTATCATCCTCGTTAAAACTATTATCAGCGTCTTCTGCAACTTCTCCTATGTCATGATACACATTTTCTTCCTGAAAAAATATAGTAATCTTTTTAAAAATACTGTAAATTCAGAAATTATTGCGTTATTTTTATTATTGTGAAAAATGTCATAGGATTATAAACTCGCATTTTGATTTTTTTTTATATGAATCAAACAGGATTTTTCTAAATATTGCAAAAATTAAAATCACACTTTAGTCTAAAATGTCAAAATCGCAATAATAAATGCAGGCAGTAATTTCTGAATTTACAGTACAGTCAACCTTTATACTCAGGACAAAATTAGAAAAGTCCTTTGTTACAAGGGGACAATATAGTATAGGTTTTGATCATTGCTGAAAGCCTTGTGTTGACCTGTGTTTAACTCTGAAGTTGGGTTTTACTGGAAAGCTTTCATATAAGCAATCGTACCACTTCTCCTTGGTTTTATATGCAAAAAAATTATTAGACTTAATGTGAAATTTAACTTCAATTCTCTTGAATTAATTTATAAACTAGGCTAAATGAAGAAATGTTTTTAGTCCACAATCTAATTTCATCTTTTCTAAAATGATTACCTTCTGTAATGTATTAGCTTTAATTTGATTCTTTAAATTTTGGCTATGAGCATACCTTATAGTTTGTCAAATTCTTGTTTTTAGCATACCTTATCATTCAAAATGTTGCATTTAGCAGATCTAAAGGTTTGCTATAGAAATCTATCCTTTAAACAGATTGGATCTTAATAATTACCTCTTCAATACCATTCATATGTGTCTTTCCTATGTAAGAGGCAGGAGCCCATCCTTCTTTACCATCTATTTTAACAAACCACCAGCCACTGTCTGACTTCTCCAAGACCTAAAATAGAACAAGCTATACATGTACTTTAAATCCTAGGAAAGGTGTAAAGCTACTTCTAATTTTAATTTTATTTAGTTCTGGCAAATTTCAGTAGTCTTCTCTTTGAAATGACCTCAATTACTTTGTTGTGTCAGTAACAGTTCAAAAGCATTCTCTATGAAGGACCTCAATTACTATGTTTGTTGGTGTTTGTTTCACTTCAGTGTTTGTGTTGTTCCTTTGTTATCCTTTCATAGTTGATGTGTTTCCCTTTGTTTTAAGTTGTAACCAGGATTTGTTTTCTCTCAATTGATTTATGCCTTTTGAAGAGCTGTAAACTACTGTTGGCTTTATTTGTCTCAGAAACTGGACAAAATGATTCTCGTAACAAACCTCAATTTTCTACTTTATATGTGGTACTGGACAACATCTAGTAGTCAAAGTTTTTTTGTATGTTTTTGTTGGTTTGCTGTTTCATTTAACTCCCATGTCTCCTTTCATTCATATTTATATGTACCTCTAAAACTCTGTTGTTATAAAAAAAAAATCTACTTGCTTTAACTTTTAAATTCAGGGTTTACCTATAGATTAGCCATGAAATTAAAAAATAATTGTTACTCTTATTACTAATGAAATAACCAGAGGCAGATTTAAAGGGGGGACCAGGGACCATTTTGTTTGACAATTCATTTGATTATATAGGGAAAACACTGAAGCATGACTGGAACAGGCCCCTCTTTAGTCAGTGCCCCCCCCCCCCCCCACCACACTTTTGAAAATCTCTGAATTCACCACTGTTAACAATAGCTAGATTAATATTTCTCTAATATATAAAAACAAACCTGGACAATTTCTCCTGTGCAAAATGATATTCCATCTCCAACATTGTCCTCAAACTCTGTGATGGTAACATAGTGATCATCTGTCTTTTTCAGTGCCCTCATCACCTCGTCCGATGCCTAAATAGAAGTAAGTTTATAGTTTGTTGTTGTTTTTACACTCAAGCATATTATTATACCAGTATTTACAAAGTTTTACTACATATTTGACTGTCTTTCTGATGACTGATACTCTAATATAAACTTTGATCAAATTATGTGGAAGTTTTCAGGCATTTAAATATGCAAAATTTAACTGTAAAGTGAAGCAAATATGAAATTGCATAGGATATGTTGGGAATATCTACTTTCTAATGACTTTTAGGCTATATGTAGGCAGATGTTACCTTTTTTTTCATGTTCTGCAAAAAGATAGTGTTTCTTTTTATGTGACGTCATTAGACATGATCTCCTTTTTCTTGATAAGAAACCCCAAATATTCAAGACTTTTAATTAAACCACATTGAAATTCATCAAGAAATAAGCAAAGGAGTAGGTCCGATAAGGACCGATTTTGGCCTCAAATTTCAAGTTTATCTTACGGAAGATTTTGACCACTTTTTAAACACTAAAGTGTCTATTTCATTTGAATCAATTAATTTATGTGAAAGATTTTAACTGATATAGTCATTAAAAACAACCCGATTCAAGCTCAAATATGAAAAATCTACCAAATATGCCGGAAAATGTCACTTTTCAGTTGATTTTTGTCAAAAATGAAAGTGGCCGCATCCGTGTTCATCCTCAACCTTTATATATAATATGTATTATCATAAAATACAACTTACATTTCAATATTAAGGATGAACACGAATGCGGCCACTTTCGTTTCACAAGAAAACTGTCTAAAATTTAACTAAAATGCTAGAATTGTGAAGATTTCAGTAATTTAGCATGACTTAATGGTGCTAGTACCCGATATATGTGCATTGTATTGCCAAAAACAGACCATATTTATGTAGCAGAAGCATTCTACTGTCCAATAAATAACTAAAAGTTTACATTTTAACAATTTTGTAAAACTGCTATATTTTGGGGCCAAAAAGGGGTCTTACTGAACCTACTCCTTTGTACAAAGTATTATAAATGTAATGTCATTGGGCTCTTTTTCTTAAGCAGTTTGAGCCATAACCCCCAAAATCAATCCCAACCTTCCTTTTGTTGCATGGAACATTGGAACCTTGTGGTACAATTTTATAGAGACCCCATAGACTTATAATCAAGTTAATGTTTGAAAACAGAAAATCCTATTCCCCTCAACCCTTTTTAGTCCATAAGGTTTTGGGCAATAACCCATGAACCTTCTATTTAATGTATGGAACCTTGTAGTACAATTTCCTAACATTATACAACTGCAAAACCATTTGAGGTTATTAAACAATATCCTTTCAGTTTTAAAGAAACTGATACCTTTGTTCTCAATATGTGTCATTTGAATCTTACAAATAAGAAATATAAGATTTTACTATTCTATATCCTAAACCTTACTTTAGAAACAGAGTTTATCCATAACAGAGTTTACCAATATATTTCCAGAACTAACCTTATTCACAGAGTTAAGTCTAGGTGGAGGTCGTAATGATCCTCCTCTTTCTAAAGATCTCTGTTTCTTTAGGATATGTTGGACACTGCCTTTTTTGTCAGTCACAGATTCTGAATGAGCGGAATGTTGAAGCAGATCACTGACATCACTCATACGACCAATGATTTGTACTCCTGAAGCACGGGCTACACGTTCTATGTGAGCTTTCTCTGTTTTCATTAGGTAAGTGCTTGGAGCTATACCTTCATTACCGTTGGACCTGTAAGACAATAAATATGATGTGTGTTCACTTATTTTCATCTTGAAAGTGCATAAAATACAAACAGCTCAATGAACAGATGAATTCAATGATCCTTGTGCATCAGCAGTTTCATTTAAAAAGTGATAGCATACAATTTTTATATGCTTTGATGATTAGATCATGAATAACATCCCATTGTTACTTTGTTAAATTAAATATTGAATTTTTCTTATATATTCTATTTCTAATTTGGTTAAAAAGAAATTTTGCAAGTACAAATCTAAGTTGAGGTTATCCATTTTGTGAAGTGTGGGCTTAACTAAACAAACATTTATCAACTTTGGCTTTGGTGTCTATATCAAACAAGGAACTGGTATTACTAATGACTCTAAAGAATGTTGTAAAACAAGCACTGATGGGCATGGTACATACTCCCATTGAACTAATTACTATGAAACAGGTCAGAAACAATAAGAACATAAGGTACATTTCTTTTAAATATTATTTTTTTTTCAATTAAAAACTCACTTTTATGATTATATTACACTATAAAACACATATTATGTCATAACTATTAATAAATGTTAAAAGTTTAATTTGCCTTTGGCAATGCACATATTTAAAAGTATGTAAGAGCCTTTGCTTGTTTTTTTCCTTTCAGGGAACATGACTTAATGTTTAACCACACAAACAATGATCATCAAACTGCCACATTGTTGACATATTTATAACATGTGGTATAAAAATTACACCATTATGTTATGCTATCTGTCTAACACATTGTCTGCTGCACCAAAAAACATTGGCTAGGTGGTCACAATGAAATTTTTCTTAGTTAGACACTGGTTTTACTTGGAATTTTTCTCCGAGATAAAAAATCCAAATATCTTAAATATTTTTGTAAAAAAACTGGACAAATGAATTCTCTAAAAAAAATATGTAAGGTCAGGTTTTTGCTGCCATTTGGTGTCAGATCAATTATTCTCTTCTCTACCTAACTATATATACTATTGGAAGATGGGGTCGTTAAGTAACAATTAACATTACAAAATTCCAGCTTTTTAAAGAAATAAGTGATCTCTCCTACCTAACAAACCACCATCCATCCAAGTTTTTCTCTAGAACCTCTACAACAGCTCCTTTCTCTAGGGCTATCTCATCACAGTTTTGTGGTGTGTAGTTTTCTGTACTTATGTAACGTTCATCTGGAATATTGAAATTTACCATAAACATAACAAATAGAAGTTGTTTGTAAACTATTATTAGAATCAAAACACAATGACACTAATGGGGCTACTCACAAAAAAAAATCAACAACTTGAAGCCTTTTTTAGGAGTGAAAAGTCAAAGCCTGTCATTTTTGCAAAAAACAGTGGAACTAATTCAAATGTAAACTTGATCTGTAACTCATCATTGTAGACACACTTATATTCAGCTCAATTCATTCATTTATGTAAAAAAGTCTATTAGAACTGTTCATTGCATATCAGCAGAATGGTAGAATGATAGAATGAGGGATAAGAGTAACACTGTTTGACCCCGTTCTAAGTAGTCAGGGCCATAGAAATGTTCTCTTTAATGTCAATCACCTGAAATTTCTTAGACATGTGTAAAGCAACAATTTCTTTTCTTCCTTTTTTTTTCACCGAAAGACATTTACTTTCACCAATATGTGTACAATTAAACTTATTTCCCAAAAAACATTTTATGTGTATAATAATTAGGCAGTAGATAAATCCCAGTTGGAACACCAATTGCCTTTAAAAATTGTCTGTCTTTTTAATCCTTGTTTTCAAAATTCCAATAGGGAACATACTTTATATAATTGTATCAATAAACCAATTTTTTGATATGTTTCGGCCATTGGCCTTCTTCAGTTCTTTATTTTTCCTCACTACTACATGGCTGAAATTACATTTGTATTTCCTTTTTCAATCATTGAAAAGATGTCTTTTTAAATTAAATTCAGAAACTTATTAATGGTACAACATTTCAGCCTAATCTGTATATCTGTACCTTCTCCTAAATTAGTCCTAATTGCTGTATTTTCCTTGAGTCCATCTTTCCTTTCCACATAAGAACTTGGTACCCATCCTTGTTTGTCATCAACATTAACAAACCACCAACCTGTAAACAAATCAAATCTGTCACTTCTCTGATATTATATATTTCTATTTCTATGTTTTATTTTTCACTGGCCATTGATGAAATATGAGTTTCTAACATCAAATCTTTTTTGTGCAGACGACATAAGTAATTGCCATCTTAAATATACTTCACACACAAATCTGAGCCATAACATTTTATATTATTTATCATAATACACCACTGAAATTACTTTCCCACTTTACGTATTATAACTGAACTTATGTTGAAAGTCTGTTATATGAAGCTTTACTTTAAATATTGCTTAAAATAAACATTATCAATGATCCATGCAAATGAGGTCAAGGTCAGAGGAACCCAGTGCCAGACAGACATGTACACCTTACTATCATTGTTTGTAATTATAAAACATGTCTGTAATTATTCACTGATGCTATGTGTGGCTCATGACATGTAATCATCATATGATTTGTCACATTTAGTGGCTAGTCATCAACAAGATTGTGTCAATGGTCATCTGGTCATCTGTCACAAATATTCTTTAATGGCAAACTAAATCATGATGAACAAAATATTTCAATGGTGTTTGTTAAAAAAAAAATAAAAAAATTTGAAGGTAGCCATTCAAAATTAAGTTTGGTATGGGAAGATGAAACATGTTATTATTAAGGCCTTGATAAAATGCCCCTGGTAGAATATCTTATGCAATCACAATTTTTGACAACTTGATGATTTGCTAGGTAGAATATTCACCAATAACAATTCCATAATTTGTTCTGAATTATTATGCAATGTAATATACTAGTACTCTGATCAGGCAAATATAAAAACATGGGATTGTAAACTCCTATACAGTATACATAAAAAAAAAAAAGCATTTAAAAAGTATCTAAAAGGCATCTAAATTTGATTAATGCAGTATTTTGCCCAAATCTTTTTGAAAGATAAACTAAATATTTCCTTAATATCAAATATTTACTTGCCATCTGATTCGTATTCCATAATCCCACTACTGACCCAGTCAGCCATATACAAACAACTCAATCAAAATAAGGAAGCAAGGAAATTAACAATGGTTTGTATTTTAAGAATCTAAAATTTTGCATCTCATGATATTTGTTCCTCATGTTTTAGGTCATACATGATGACAAATAAATTTGACAATATCAAGTATTGTACTTGACAAAAATAGATAAAAAATTATTATCATCTTTATCTTGTAAATATGGTGTGACATAGTATGTATACTATTATATATACATTTCTCTTTAAAAGGATATAAATTGTAAAAAGTTTATGCATATCTGTAAGTGTTCCTGTTTCATATCCACTGAATATAGGAAAATCTAAAGTAAATGTCTTAAAATCACTCCTGCCGCAACATAAGGAGTATAAAATATATCTACTTGGTGAAACTATTTAGTCATCAAAAGCAAGCTTAAATTAAATCCCCATAAATTTATTATATCTAATAGGGTCCAGAACACCTAAGGGAGTTAACTCTTTAAATATCAACTTTAAACAAACAAAGTTTTAATCAAAAGCTTTAACGAAAGAAAAATCAAGTTTCTAATGACCAAAACTGTTTGTCATTGCTATACATGTATATCCAATGAAACTATTCCTGTAAATGGTGTGGTTCAAATTTCTTGATTTATTAATCTTTTGTCAACAGGTCAAAGTAAATATTTTGTCAAAATTTTATAAAAACTAAATAAATCAAATCTATTTTAGGGAAATTGTTAATTACCCCTAAAGTACAAATTTCTAAAAGAAAAAAATCTGACAAGATACTAAAATCAGGCAAAGATAATTTTAACCCCCTCCATCCATACAAATCAATACAAGTTTAAAATCTATCTACTTGATCTACTAATTTAGTCAAATCAGGAGCTTCAAACTACTTATTTTATCACTAGACACTAGTAATAGAAAGAGCTCATACAGATAATAACATCTCTTTTAAAATTCCATTTTCCAATTCATATACCCCCCCCCCCCCCCCCCTTGACTTGTGATATATTTGTCTTATACAACTCACCACTGTCACTTTTCTCTATAACTTCTAACACCATTCCAGCCTTTAGATTTAAGTCCCATTTATCTGCTTTCTTGTAGTCTGCTATCACGATATATTGTTCGGCCAAAGTTGGACCAGAAATAGTCTCTGCTTTCTGCTTCTGTTTTCTGAAAGAAAGACAAAATTTATTAAGCAATATAACTCTGTATGGAAATGTGAATTTCTGAAATAATGCTTAACATCCAGTGGCAAATATTTCATCCTTATTCAAGAAAAAGATTGAAAGTATATACCAAAGATCACAGATGTGGCATAATAAATTCTACAAAAATCATATAAATTAGACATGAAAGAATCAAGATTAAGGTTAAGCCTGGGTATGACCCAAACAAGTTTGCTAATCAGAGCAAGGCAAACAAAAAAACTGACATGTTTGAATGATAATTGAATGAATAGGGAAAAGTAAAATGTATGTGCTTTGGGATTTCTGTGCCATTTTACAAGGCTGTCCAATTCATATGTTCTCCATTGAATGTTAACTTATGTAATAAAATCTAAATGGTGAAATAAATTTAAAGATGCATCAAACTTATTTATAGATTTTGGAATCTGAAATACAAATATGCTCAATGATATGTTGAGTGCTCATTGAATCATTTACTTATTTTGTGAAAACATTTCTCAGCAAGAAAGGGAGACTGGACTGTTCTCCACTATAATGTATTTCTTAAATAAACATGAAAGTTGTTTTTATTTTTTACTAAATTATACATGAACACAAAAATTTTATTTCCAAACCTAACATTCATTATCATTTTAAGAAATACTTGTTTTTGTTGGTTATTATCATTGCATAATTGAGCCAGTCAACACTGAGGTTGAAAAATTGAACCCTGCTCCTGTGGGTGCACTTGACTTCAATATTAACCGACTAGGATTGTCAGTTTTCCTATCAAAGGTCGTGATTTTCTCTGGGCACTCAGACTTCCTCCACAATTAAAAGCTGGCCGCCAGAAATTATCCCCAAAATGGTGCTTAAAAGTGGCATTTAAACACCAAAAATCAAAATAAAATCATTGCATTATCTGTTTACCATGTTTGACTTCTTCAACATTTTGGTTTGTGCATAGTGAACAGAGGAATTATAATATATACAACCAGATTAACATTGGTTTACTGTTGATGTAATATAGATAAATTACTTTGTTTTAGTCTTATTAGCACCTTTTGTGATACAATCATGAATTAAGTATCACAGATTCAAGAGAAATCTAAAACTAAACATTCTAAATACTGTATTTATAAAACATTTATCTGACAAATAACGATTAAATTCTTACCGTGAACATAAAGAGCTACACAGAACAAATGATAACATTTGAAAAATAGAAGAATCCTCACTCATTTTCATACTTCATCTCTGAAACGTGTATCTCTTCACTCTTACTATCCCTTTATTTAATTATAATTTCTTATTTTAAATTCACTTATTCGATGGTTGTGATGTATTCCCTTTATCCACAGGGCACGAGTATCCTACACAACATTTTTAGCGGTAAAAATGCACTTAATGATAACAAACTTCTGTAAAAGCTGTTTTCCCAGCGGTTTCAACCTGATCCAGGTATAGAGAAGGGTATATGTTCCTGGTGTTAATAAGTTATCCATCAGTCTGTCACAATACCACCCTCCAGACATCTCAAGTGACATAAACCATCATGTATTTAATAAATAAATCAGTCGATTACAGATAATCTGCAGATTATTAACACTGCTAATTTTGTAATTTTCATATATTGAATTTTTGTTATCTATGTGTTTTATGATATAATAAGTTTAGGTTTATTTGAAAATATTCAGTATTTCTTTATGTTTTGCCAGTTCAATTGGTCAACAGTTCTGTCATTTCTTAGAAAGAATATTATATACTTTGGTCAACATTTTAAATATTTGGTGACCGATACTGATAGAGGAGTTTTTAAAACATAAATACTGTTATTTAATCTTCTTATTTTAATAATTTTCCTTATCCTAATCATACATTATCTTTGCTATTTATATTATTGTTTTTCACTATATTATACATGTATAACAGTTTGATCATCTTTGACATTATTTTATATTTGTAAATTTATCTAGATAATTTTACATCAATTTAAAGTTACACAGACCTTTAGTTAAAAATCTAGATGTTTTTTATTCTACCTGAATTAATTATACTTAAAATGATTTACTAAATAAGAAAAGTTAGAAAAGGTCAAACGGTAATTTATATATCATATATCCCAGATTTGTAGGAGTGAATCAGTCAAAACAAGAACATACAAATCTATATTTGATCTTTTTTTGTTCCATTGTACATGTACATGATGATGTTAAACAAATGCTAGTTAGAAATTAAGTTATGAAAAAAAAAGATGCAAAAAATGGAACATTTGTACTCAGTCACAACTTTTCAAAGTGCAAACAAAGCTTTTTTTTCTTCAAATTCATGTTGTATACAAAAAGAAACTTTGAAAGTTTTCACCTGTATATAAAAACAAATCAAAGTCAAATTTGGTCTTTTTATCAACTAAACTTCAAAAGACTTCAAAAAGCTTCAAAGAGGAAAGGGTGTTGTGCATTGTCTAGTTTGTGTAAAAAATAAACCCAAATTGACAAATTGTATACATATTGTCATTTCTAACAATTTACTATAAAATCTCCATTACACACTAAATCTTATGTAAATAAATATTTATTTATCTGTTCTACCTAGCTGTCACAGGTAAAAATCACTTCCTTATGTAGATGACAAATTAAGATAAAATATAATGCAATTTCTGTGTATCCTTAACTTGGCCTAAAAATGATTTTACAAGGAGTAGATTATTATAATCCTAAATAACCTAGACAAGCCTTATAATATTAGCTAACCAATGACAAATACTTTGGACATGTATATATATAATGCTGAATCATTCTAGTCTCTTCTCAATGCATAATTAAAACATCAATGACCGTGTTTTTGATCAATGATGTTACTAATCTGTTCAAAATGGCCTCAAGACAACATTTGTTTTTTCTGTCTCACACATTTAGTCTATATAAAAGGAAAATAATGAATGCATACTGATAATCATATGGAAATATTAAAATTAAAATATTCTTAAAAAAATATTAAAGGGAATGATGAGGATAACCTTATATGGTATTGAGGAATGAACATTTTGATTATTGTGGAAATATCCTTAGGCCTAAATGAATTACATTTCTAATCAGAGTTCTAAAAGAAAAGAAATCTCATCATATACTAACATATTGATTGATTGATTGTTGGTTGCTTAACGTCCAGTGGCTATACTAATATAAAGCATCAATGAATTTTATATATCCCCTTCACAAACTCACACACCATTTTTCTGTTCAAAATAAGCCTCATCCTTATATATGCTGTATGCTGAATGTCTGGTTGGCAAATAAGATAAACATCTATATATTTTACCTAGTCATGCCAAGGACGCAGAGATCATTTAAAACAAGTAGTGATAATGAAAAACATTTGTCACTTTCTAATTCCACTGTGTTGTTAGATTGCTGTCTCATTGAAGTATGTCTATATTTTTTCTTTCAATGTTACCCCACACCCAATATTTGTCCATAAAAAAAAATGTTGTCTTCATAAATAATAATTTAGAACTTACATATCATTTTGATGAAGGGGATCATTTCCTCCCTCTTGAGGATGTTTTCCAGAAATTTTACACATAAATGCTTTTACTCCCTTCATTCTTTCGTCATGTTTACCTTAACTTCCTCACACATTTGTTTTTCATATTTACGATATATGAAGGCATGAAATATTGTAAAAACCACAATGTACAATGTATAATACACTGTTTACAATGGAGATTTCATAAACACTTCCTATTTACGCTACTTATCAGACTAAGACGTTATAATACTATGCTGTAAGTGTTTCCTCAGTATATAAAAGTATATTGTAGTGCTTCCTGACTGATTCAACATTTTTTCATGTACAACCTTCCCATTTTTATATATATTTTTTGGGGTAAAATCTTTAAAAGCTTTCAAGTTAATTGATTTATGTAACTTTCATACTAAGGAGGATATAAATTACACTTTTATTACATCACTGTAAGTTAACTGATCTGTCTTTACATCACGGAAAACATTGTTTTTAAAAGCATGACTGAATCAGATGTTTCTTTTCAAGATTAATAATCCTGTATCAGTGATAACAATTTTCACCTTTTAATAACTATCCCATTGACTCACTTAATGACCGAATTCAGTGAAAGTCATTTCTATTTATTAAATGCTTTATGTTTACAGGCAAAAGAAGACTTTAAATGTTGCAAAACTATATATAAATCATCTTTTTTTTTTCATTTCATTTCATTTCAACTTGAATTCAAGATCCCCTTCATTCATTTGTGTCATTTATAGCGTAATATTATTTACATCAAAATAATTGACCTCTTGCTTATTATTTAAGTCATGCAAACTTATATTTTTAAAATATAACTAAAATATCAAAGCATGTATTGTTAGTAAGAGAAACGTTTATTAAAGTTTTCTTTATACCCTAAACATGTATTTTGTGTTTTCTTCCCATAAATCATATTCACACTATAGTTTAGGCAATACAAACATTTACCTGCTATAGAATAATACATGATCTATATTAACAGAAATATATCTTTTACCATTTATATGTACATGTATGTGTAAAATCATCAAAGATAATAGTAATACAGGCTTATAAAAATTTTCATGTCAGTGCCGTTTATGGCGGACTATACTGTAAGGCTTTTTCTCATTGTTGAAGACTAGAGTGTTTTTAATGATTTTAACATTCATTAAAAGCACTCGTTTTTTTTAGCACCTTGCAAAGATTACCTTAATAACCAAAAATTTACATAAAAGGACTGAATCAATGATATTTCAAGTCAACATCAAAAAGTTTGATACCAGGGATACAAATAAATGAAAATTATTCCTAATGCAAAGTAAAATGTGTTTGCTTCTAAATAAAAATAAAAAAATATTTTTTTACAAGGACATTCAGATCCTTTTACTATTTCATATGCCAAATACAGATACATATATATACATATATATATATAAATATTTGCATTAACCTTGTATCTATATCACTCTTAGATCCAGTGGACATGTATATTGTATGGTTTGTCACTTGTTTAGACTTGTTTGTATATATATATATATATACACGAGTCTAAATTGAAAACTACGTTCAAACCTATGATTGCGTTGGATAAAAATTGCAATTTTTATACGTGTGCATGTAAAACAAATTTCGTTGTAGAAGGGTCTAAATACACCACAAACAACATTTTCCAAAAGACCAAAAAAGTGAAAAAGTATATTTAAACAAAGCGCATTTGACTAACAGGTTGAACAACTGATGTTCTTAAACCCTGCTGACTGCCATTGGCGATTGCCAAAAAAAATTGATCACGAGATGTAACAAAATGGATCTTAATATAAATTTAATACTAAACAGAAAACGATAAACTTGTGACCAAGATGTCATGCCACAAATACAAGGTGTCAATATTTTTTTTGTACACCAGATCTAGATTTCGACAATATATGTCTCTTCAGTGATGTTAGGGATCGAAACGGTATTTGGAAGGCCATATAATTTACCCTCAATTTCAGATAGACTCTTGAATTTTAACAGTCAATATAGGATGAACGGATCATATAAACCGGAGGGAAAATATGATACAAGCCCAAACGAAAAAATATAAACAAGTCTAAATTGAAAACTATGTTCAAACCATATATATATATATATATATATAAGTACGTCTGAGTCAGTGACAACCCTACAACAGATGTATCCATCGGATCGCCATCAATGATGGTGATACATGGCTGTGTACATAATGTATATACAACTCGTCTAAACATCAACCCAACAATGTTAGATCTGTAAATTTGCTTTTGCAAATTTTTGGTTCTTCCCTCGACGGGATTCGAACCCCGGCGAGGGAAGAACCAAAAATTTGCAAAAGCAAATTTACAGATCTCAGATTGTTGGGTTAATGTTTAGACGAGTTGTATATATATATATATATATATATATGCACTTTGCATAAGATGTACTATATTTTTATTTGAGATAAGGTCATCAGACTGGAGGTCAAAGTAAATTTTTAAATAATTTATAAACAATTTGGGGAATCTTGATAAGACATCCACTTAACTGCTAAATCAAGTTACTGAAACTAAACAGAAAAGGATTTTAAACTTACTGCTCAAGTTCATTTGGGTTGAGGTCATCAGGTTCAAGGTCAAAGAAATCTATCAACTCTTCATCCTCTGATATGTGTGGAGGAAGACTTATCAATGCCTGTAAAGAAAGCATTATAGAAAATTGTGAAACATTTATCTAGAATTTCCATTAGATGGATGGATAATTGTTAAATGTCCAGTTGCAAATTATAGGCATCTTCAGGACGAAATTTTCATAAGCGATAATAGACAATACAGAATACATTCAATGTTGTATGATCATTTTGACAACTGAATTTTATTTTTATCATTGTTAGTATGTAAAACCATTATCAGGACCTCAAATTAACAGTTCCAAATTGTTTTACCTGAAGATTCCTTAAAGGAATGTATCCATTTTACAAAAATAAGTAACGAATGGATAGAAATGGGTTTTGTTTTCTATGCGTTATAGATTTGTAATAGATGTAAACAAACAAGCACACAAAGGACTTTTTATATGTAGTATATATGCATGAATTGGTTTAATAATTTCATGATCACTATAATCACCAAAATCACGTTTCACATGACTTTAATTTTGTGGTTTTGCCAAAGTCATGATTCAAACCTTTAAAAATTATGTGCTTCATTGAACATTCAAATAAGTGGTTTACCTATAGTGTGAAATCCACCAAAATTGGTATCATATATTTATAATGAATCCCCAGTATGTTCATAAAGAAATCAAAATTCAGGTAAAATTAACAGAAAGAAAAAACAAAACAAACCATGTTAATCCCTGCCACTCAAATTAGCTACAAGTCGGAGTGAAATAAAAAATTAAAGCTAAAACTGAATACATAATAATATTACCAGGGTAAGAGCTATGGTTTGTCATCTGAAACAATGGATGATTTTGGCCTAAGGCTTTATAAGGGACTTTTATCACATTGTGCATACTGAAGTATGTTGGTGATCTCACTGTTTAATTCAAACTGGGATTATATCCCTCCCTGCAAGCACATCCTTATGAAGTGGTTTACATCTGTCAAAAGCTTAATCAATTTCCAATTTCCATTGGCGTTACGATGGAGTAATAATGCACAAATTTTGACCACCTTACTAATGATAATCCCCCCTTGCCAAAAATATAAGGTAATCAGAAAGTTGTTGGGTGATAAATCTGAAAATCTATCACACAGTATAGATGACTTATATAAACCATGAAACCTAATTTCAGAAGTCCTTGTAATGTAGTACCTGAGAAAGATGTGACAAAAAATATTTATGGGAATGGACAGACAGACTGACGAATGGACTGACAGACGAACCAATGGATGACAGTGATGGATGGACAAGCTGACAGACAGAGGTAAAACAGTATATCCCCACTTCGTATTAAAAGCTTTAAAGCAAGGGTATAGTTATTATTATTATTATATCATTATACAGATTATAAATACATTCACAGATACAAAAGTTATGGGAAATTATCAGATTATACATTCACAGATACAAAAGTTATGGGAAATTATCAGATTATACATTCACAGATACAAAAGTTATGGGAAATTATCAGATGGCCTTGACCCAAGTTATAAAAAAGGATGTTAAAAAAAAAGGCTCTCAAGATAAATTAACAGGATATAATCATGATAATAAATTGTACATATTGCATCATGTCATTTTTTCTCTATCAAACTCCACCCTTTCAGGAAATCAAACACTTAAATATTTATAAAACTTTTCAATTTAAACTATATAATTCTGGTCTTCTCCTTTTTGAAAATCATGAAAATTAAATTTAGAAACTGACATTCAACACTTTTATATTATTTCCTATCAAATGGTTAAAATTTTCAACTCAACCTTTTGTAATGAACCTTATTTTTATGCCCCATTTATTATGTCCCATTTATGGGCATTATGTTTTCTGGTCTGTGCGTCCGTTCGTCCGTTCGTCCCGCTTCAGGTTAAAGTTTTGGTTAAAGTTTTTGGTCGAGGTAGATTTTGATGAAGTTGAAGTCCAATCAACTTGAAACTTAGTATACATGTTCCTTATGATATGATCTTTCTAATTTTAATGCCAAATTAGAGTTTTTACCCCATTTTCACGGTCCACTGAACATAGAAAATGATAATGCAGATGGGGCATCCGTGTACTTGGGACACATTCTTGTTCACAATGTATTAGTGTTGCAATATTTTTTATCAAATTAATACTCATCAATAACAAAGCCTAAATAAAACAAACAGACAAATAAAATGTGATTTTCTATTTTCAATACTATCAGACATATATTGGGTTTAATGAGGATGTTGGGTTGATGTTCATTATTTCTAAATACCTCCCTTCTCATTTTGTATGCATATATTGACTACAACTTTAACAACAACAAAAATCTAGTCCAACATTATAACTCATTACAACTAAAGATCCTAGCAATTTATAAAAAAAAGTCATAATCTAAATAAATATATATGCAAGGAGCACAAACAATGTCTGTCTGTCCATATATAAGGGAAAGTATAAATTTCTTTGAGATTAAATATTTGTAGCTGAATGAACATAACAGTGTTTGTTAAGGATTTATGAGAAGAAAAATATTTGAGTTATTTGGAGACATCTGAAATACTGCCTAGTTATTTAGATATTAAATCTTATAACTCTGGAATGTCTAATCTAAAAATTATCTAAAATTAGAGAGGACAATATTTTTTGGAGCTATTAATCCAAGCAAAATCTTATACAAGGTTTAACAAATTTTAACATGGTGTTAAAAAAAAATTTTTATATTAAGGCTAAACAAATGAAACGATTCGCTGAGTGCAACCTTGTACGACAACAGAGGTCAAATCCTGAACAGATTGGGAAAATTTGGAAACAATATTCAAGCTAGCTTGATACTGTCTGAATTTTGATTATGATCAAATTTTTGACATACTATAGGTTTCTGACACAAAATAAACGTGGTCAAAGATCTTAAAAATCTATTGTGCAATACTGTGCAATTAAGATTTCTTCTTGAAACTTTTAAAAAATTTGAAATTTGAAAAATTGGGGGGGGGGGGGGGGGGAAATATGAAACCCTTAAAAAATTTGAAAAATATCCTCCCTATTTTGAACCCCATCTCCTTGGAGCAGTTACCCCTAAACTCAATCCCTTCCCTTTGAGGTATAGAACATTGTTGTACAATTTCAGAGAGATCCATACACTTAAACACAAGTTATTGTCTAGAGAAACTAGAAAAATGCTAGTTTTTACACCTTTTTTACCCCTTATTCCTGCATGTTTGCGGCAATAACCACCATTCTCATTCCAAGCATTCCCTATGTGATATGGTACATTGTGGTAAAATGTCAGAGACATCAACTTACACACAAATTATTTTTCGAAAAACTACAAAAATGCTTGTTTTTGGCCCCTAATTCCAAAACTGTTGGTACCATAACCCCTAAAATCAATCCTAATCTTCCTTTTGTGGTATTGAACCTTCTTGTAACATTTCATAGAGATTCCTCCACTTAAACTAAAGTAATTGTCCAAAAATCAAATGTGTCGTTTGTGGTCGTATAATAATGACCAAAAAAAATGTATATTGACTTCGTATCAACACCATGTTTCTTCAACTAAATCTTCATTATAGTTATACTTCCTGTTATATCTAACTATACAACAGTAGGGATATTGCTTATTATTGACTTCATTATCTATGCTAAACAAATGATCTTACTTGGCTTCTAATTAAATATTTTGCTTTCAAAAGCCCTATTAAGGTATGACTGTCCTTAGGCTGGCTTTATAACTCATACAAAAATACAATGTTCTATGCTCAAGGTCAATAAAACAGTCAACAAATGGAAGTTTTTAACAGTCAATAGAACGTTGGGTCAATTTTTTTTTTAGATCTTCACCTTTCCCTTACTTATTGAATATTGAAGTAAAATTTTCTACAAAAAAATAGTATTTGGTCATGACTTATACCATTTTCTATTCTTTTATTCATATTGTGTGAAAACCTAATTGTTATTTAGACCATTGAGCTGTGACATGTGTTCTGAAAACAATACAATTGAATGTCAAAATAATGAAAAAAAATCATGAATGAATAGAAATGTATCTTACTATGATGATACACCATAATACTGGTTATACATCTACTTCTGTCAAGGCCTTGTAAAGCTGACTATACAGTATGGGGTTTTGAATTGTGACCTGTAATTGCTTAAGGATGTACTTAGGTGAGGTTAGGTAAAAAATTAAGAAAATAAAATTGATACTATAAGCTGAACAGAACATGTGCTTTTATTATCTATTGCACCATGCCAATTTAATGAATCCAAATAAAAAATTCAACTGTTTTGATGATGGCTGATCTATTCTACAACTACATTCTCCATCATCTTAAATATATATTATGTCTATCTACACACTGAATGAATTGAAGCATTGTAATTACTGTGAGTCAGCCAATCGGAGGCAGAAATAAAAAAAAAACTTGTATTCTGGTTTTCAGAATCTACCCTATCTTTTTAAGCCTCAAAATAAAATTGAGAATGGAAATGGTTAACATGTTAAAGAGACAACAACTGAACCAAAGAGCAGATAACAGCTGAAGGCCACCAATTGGTCTTTAACACAGCAAGAAAATCCTGCACCCAAATGTCTACTCTTAAGATTTATTCTTTTAGTAAGATTTTTTTTAAATTGGAATTCTTTCCTGCCAAAGGTAACAATATTTAACAAACATATATATTAAGTAAAGCTGTGAGCAACTGCTGCTGACTTTTGTTAAAATTTAAATCCCCAGGAAAATGACAGAATATTTAAGTATTTAGCTATTAGGATATGATAAATAGAACCATGTATGATTATCAATCAGCATAATACAGTTATTACAATAGTCAATGATATTTACTTTTCATACAAATATCCACATTGTAATTACAGTATTCAATGTTACACAAATATCCACATTGTAATTACAGTATTCAATGTTACACAAATATCCACATTGTAATTACAGTTTTCAGTGTTAAACAAATATCCACATTGTAATTACAGTATTCAATGTTACACAAAATCCACATTGTAATTATAGTATACAATGTTACACAAATATCCACATCTAATTGTAGTATATTCAATGTTACACAAATATCCACATCTAATTGTAGTATATTCAATGTTACACAAATATCCACATCTAATTGTAGTATATTCAATGTTACACAAATATCCACATTGTAATTACAGTATTCAGTACACATTGTATTTATATTACAGAGCAGTTATTAATGATAAGTATGTACTTTGCTGAACATAAACTAAAGAGTGTGTACTTACGGAACAGTATTCACTAATCTGTACTTGTCTTTTCAGGGCTACTTCTCTTATATGACTTCTACCAAAAAATATTTTCCCTGCAAAATAATTATAAATTCTAAAATAAATAAATGGGGAATGTACAGATGATGCTCATGTTTGAATATAACATATATTAAAGGGACATAAGTCAGGGACTTTCTCCCATTATTTAAGAATGGTAAAAGTGCTGCCACCCAAATTCATACTTGATCTGCATTTTGTAATAATAAGCAGCATTGCATATAAGTTTCATAACATTTGGTTGAGGCAAAGTTAGATAACCTCAAGTTCCTAAGAACAACACACCACAATGAACCTAAATGATAATAAAATTGAAAAACAAATTATTTTTAAATATAATATTCAGATGACAATACAAGTATTAAATAAAGCTAT
Source organism: Mytilus edulis (assembly GCF_963676685.1). Lineage (NCBI taxonomy): Eukaryota > Metazoa > Mollusca > Bivalvia > Mytilida > Mytilidae > Mytilus > Mytilus edulis. The sequence continues at coordinate 26,516,015 of NC_092347.1, read as the reverse complement.
TATGATTTAAACTCCAGGCTAGGGAGGATGATGTTTTCATAAAGTTGAAGGCTTGATTGCAAACAAAAAGATGATGAATTTGCCATATTCAACAAGTAATTCATATCCATAACAGTTAAAATGAACTTACAATTATTAGGCATTCTACTTCTACATAATAAACTAAACAAATGAAACAAATAAGAAAATAACTGTTGTGTTTTATTTGCTTTAGTTAATACAAGAGAGCCAATGGTAAAACACCAATTTACGTCAACACCAGATTTAATGGTGATCTGACCACAGACAATAGGTGTAAAATATGCCAATCAATTGGACAAAATAATGTCTTGTTATCGATGACCATAACCTGACAGGTTAACAACACCAATTAAACCTCTCAATAACTGACTGCTTACACAGTGTTTTTATTTGTTTTGTCATTACTATTATACAAGAAATGATAATTGGTATATAGACAGTGAAAAGGGGATCATCTTTTCATAATCTACCAAATGGTCATGATGGTGAACAGTATTAATCATCTGAGTCATCACTTAAAAGCACTTGATGATAAAGCTAAAATGCCTCTTCTCATACATGTAGCATGACAGAAAAAATGTATCCATTGAGGATGTACATGTATTTACAGTATAGCATTTTAAAAATACATGTAATTTCTTATTTCTTTTTAAGTATTCAATTTCTGAATGTGTCTTATAACCTCAAAAATATGTATATAGAACATTATATAATACTAATGAGATGACTGGTATGATTTCCTTTGAGACAACCAACCACCAGAGTATAAAATCACTTAGGACACCATGCCCTGTTTGCACTATCATATTTCAATGTTTAGTGAGGAGTGAAATTGGGGTAAAAGTGTCATTTCCAAAATAATTTTAAAAGATCAACTCAAGATGAACATGTATGTACCAAGAATCAATTTTATGTTACAAAACCTCATGATAAACTACCTTGAACAAAACCTTTAACCCTGATTGACAGACACACAGACCAAAAATAAATCGCCTCTACTGTTGTAGGTGGAGCGTTAAAATTCTTAAACACAATTTGTTAAAAAGGAAGTGGCAAAAAAAACCCATTAAAAATGAGTATCTAATTCGAAACTGATTGACTTGACTTTTCTGTTTATTCATCCCTAACCTCTTCAGCGAAACTTGTATATACAGTGTAACCTGCATTATCTGATACACTAGGGAACCAGAAAAAAAAAAGTCTGATTAAGCAGGATGTCGGAATTCTCAGGTTTTTTCTGCAAGGATTGGCATGTTTTAATTTAATGGGACCATGAAAATGTGTTTGTTAAAGCAGGATGTTGGAAAACTCAGGTTTTAAATTAGACAGGTTGCACTGTACATCATAAAACCCTTCCTTAAGAAAAAATCATATCACTTCTAAGAAATACATTGATATGAAAGTTGTTTTATGATAAATATAAGGATTTCCTATCTTCCTTCTTCATAAAGTTTTTATTTCCTTCTCCAGGAAAAATAAACAATTTACCCTACTATTTAGAATGTTAACTAAAGACAATGCAAAATCATCATATATGTGTTTTTGTACTTTTAATTAACAAATAATAAATAGATACGTTTATGCAGATATAGTTTCCAAAATAATTTTAAAAGATCAACTCAAGATGAACATGTATACCAAGAATCAATTTTATGTTACAAAACCTCATGATAAACTACCTTGAACAAAACCTTTAACCCTGATTGACAGACACACAGACCAAAAATAAAGCATTAAAATTCTTAAACACAATTTGTTAAAAAGGAAGTGGCAAAAAAAACCCATTAAAAATGAGTATCTAATTCGAAACTGATTGACTTGACTTTTCTGATTATTCATCCCTAACCTCTTCAGCGAAACTTGTATATACAGTGTAACCTGCATTATCTGACACACTAGGGAACCAGAAAAAAAAGTTGGATTAGGCAGGATGTCGGAATTCTCAGGTTTTTTCTGCAAAGATTGGCATGTTTTAATTTAATGGGACCATGAAAATGTGTTTGTTAAAGCAGGATGTTGGAATACTCAGGTTTCAAATTAGACAGGTTGCACTGTACATCATAAAACCCTTCCTTTATCAAAAAAAATATCACTTCTAAGAAGTACATTGATATGAAAGTTGTTTTATGATAAGTATAAGGATTTCCTATCTTCCTTCTCCATAAAGTTTTTATTTCACTGTGTTGAAGACCCATTGGTGGCTTTGTGATGTTTATTGTTCTTTGGTCGGGTTGTTGTCTCTTTAACACATTCCTAGTTTCCATTCTCAATTTAACGACCTTGAAGATAACCAACTCATGTGTACATACACATTAGTCAAGACAATCATTACATGTGCTGTGATTATTTTTTAATTTAATTGATATCATGAACATGATGAAGCTAAACCAGAATAATCAGATGCCTTCATGCTCTGAGCAAACATTCAAATATCAGAAGCCTTCATGCTCAGAAAATTCAAATATGCTTAAGAAGGAAACTTATCATTCTAATAAAGTACACATGTACTTTAAAGACATTTCACCATTTTGCACACATGTTTGTTATAGAAGATATTGAATCTTTATGTGCACATGAACTCTATGATATTGTATCATTATTAAGAAATTGACCCTTCATGTAAATATGTACATGAAGATAATATTTGACCTTTAGTTAATGTATATATGTACTTTACTATATTTCATCTTTATCATGTTTAAGTGCACACATACATTAAGATATTCCAACTTTAGATTCACAGTCATGTTCTATAAGATATTTAAGTTTTCAATGTTTCTGCAATTTCTTTATAATTCCAATCATTCTAATATAGTATCTTACTTAAAACAAGAATGTGTCCCTAGTACATGTACATGGATGCCCCACTCGTACTATTATTTTCTATGTTCTGTGGACCGTGAAATTGGGGTCAAAACTCGAATTTGGCATTAAAATTAGAAAGATCATATCATAGGGAACATGTGTACTAAGTTTCAAGTCCTTTGGACTTCAACTTCATCAAAAACTACCTTGACCAAAAACTTTAACCTGAAGGGTGACATACAGACCCACAGACTAGAAAACATAAATCCCCTCTTCTATCGTAGGTGGGGCATAAAAATACTCCAAAATCTTAACCATTGTTCACTAGGCATTTTAACAAGCAAATATAGCTTAACCTTTCTTTCACTTTTTTCCTTTGTTAATTTCATTCTTACCTGGAAGAAATGGTATAATTCTTCTCTGTGGATCAATAGATCCAGCTTCTATAGGAAACTTTTCCAACAGAGAAAGCTTAAAAAGAAAACATGTTAACTTGTGTGGATTGGTTTTTCATCATTGCTCTTTACCAACAATTAAATATAAAATACATTTGTAAAATACAGGGCTAACTTTATTATGGTGGCTTTCTAGATTTTCCCAGTGTCATAACCTGAAAGAGAGCATTTTGTTTTATTGCTTGTTTTTATTGTTAGCAAAAGATTGACAGTGTCCTCTAACTTAATAATGTAACATAATTGATGATTAATGTATATGTCCAAAACTGCAACTGACTTAGTAACCTTTATCTTTTGAACATGGACAAAATAATTATTAAGTAAACTTGAATAATATTTACCTGAAAGTCGAAAAATCTACTGTAACGTCTGTAAATAACATGTCTTGAGCCATCTGACCAGATAACTTTGATGACATAAACCTATTTTAACAGAAAAAAATAGTCTGTTAAAGAGCCTTAATTACTAATCTGCATTGTAGTGATATGTAAATAATAAATAAATCATTAATAGATATTCACATGATACTAAATAGCATCAGTGGCTGATTCAGAACTTTTTGTTTTGTCAAAGGGGGCTGGGGGGACTGAATAACTGACCTAAGGAGGGGGAATGGGGGGAATCCGGGTCCGTTCGCCCTGATTCATGTTCGCCCTGATACCTGTTCGCCCAGGGTCCATTCGCCCTGATTATTATTTTTTTCTAATTGTTGTCTAATCGCATTATTTTAAGTGTTTGAACAAATTATGTTAAAGTTTGTTGAAAAATTGACAGAATATTTATATTGCCGCAATCAATTTATCATTTTCCCTTTGATTTGCAGAGTAGAATACTGGAATACAATGTATTTATCTTTATTGATAACAAAATAATTGTAATCAGTCAATCACGAAAGTATGCAGTATAAATAAATGAACTTGTAAATCCGTTTCATAATTAACAGTTCGTACATCATTAGTTTTATTAATTTCAAGCTGAATATTTTATCAAAATAAAACGTTTGTTTTTATTATTAATCCATCAGAAGACAAGTTTCACAATAATCAGTTATCCGTATTATTTTGTAATTGAACAATTAATGATCAAAAACAAGCCATAAACTTTTAAATATTTCAATGTTTCCATAAATTTCAAGAATATACATGATATATATACCATAGAAATATCTGAATAAGTTTAATCAATTTCCAATGCCCTGAATATTAATATTTTTATAGTAGGGCGAACGGACTCTGGGCGAACGAACTCAGAGCGAACGGACCTAGGGCGAACATGTTATTAGGGCGAACGGTCCCGATACCGAATGGGGGTCCAGTCATGCTTCAGTGATTGCCTGTATAATCAACCATATTTTGTCAACAAAAGGCAACCCCCCCTCCCACTTAATCCACCTAGGCTATGACCATTCCCCCATTTGGATGCTTATAAAAGAAATCACAAAAGCATGACTGTAGCAGACCACCTCTTATTGGCAGTCAGTGCCCCCACTCCCTTATAAAAATTCTGGATCTGGTGCTGCTCAACTATATAATTGATTGAGTTCAAGTAAGAACAGTAACTGTTTAAATATACATGGATGGTATAATCTGAAGATACTACAACTGTGTTCAAGTAATCTTTAGTAATATCTTGACAGGTGTATCCCAAAATATAGTTTGTTCATGTATCAACATCAGTCTCTCAACAGTATATAAAAACTTTTCTAAAAATAAAATAGGACTTGATTTAACACCTAAGTTCTAAGTGTATAACAATTACAGCAATTGCATTGCATGTACTTGAAATGTTTGTTTACGATCTATCAAAAAATATAAGATATTTACGCTAAACTTACATAGTGTTTACTTGGATGTCGTCTCTTCTGAATATCATCCACTTGTATTTCTGTGATTTTTCTGTCTTGGGAAGCCATCACACTTCATTAGATGTGTTTTTAGTGAATGACATGATCAAATGTTGTTACAAATTAAAAAATAAATATACGATGATTCAGAATAGAAATTTACAGGTGTAAACCGGAAATGTACAATAACAAGGAAGGGAAATAATGTTGGTTACTCAAGTGTGGACACACAAAGATGTATTATAGTTCGGACAAGATGTAAAACCTTTTTTTTTTTTAAGTTTGATTGAAAATATAGGATGATTATCTATCAGAACAATTCAAAATACTGACTATAAAAGAATAACCATCAAATACACATTTAACGGTTCTTTATACATATCATCTGTATAACTTTACTTTTTTAACAAAACAAAACTGGGACTACTAACAAGTTATACTTTAGTATAATAGTCCCAGGACAAAGGGACTCGGTTAGCAGATTAAAATTTTGTTTATTAACGTTTTTCAAATCTGTGTTCGCATTTCCTGTCTATTTGTCGTTTTGAACGTTGGCACAGATGAGTCTTTGTTTTCCGAGTAGCAATGTAATGTGCAGTTTCCTATCAATATACGTATACTCGAGCGGAAAATCCTAGCTAACCGACGTTACAGGCTCCCTGTGGTTTTATAAGATACCAATTTATTCCAACACAAACGGTGTTGTTACGAATTATAGTAAAATCCAGATAAAATGAAAAACTCACAATATTATAAACTTTGAAAAACTTTTATATAAAAGATATTGTTGAAAACCTAGCAAGAGAAATAGAGGAGTAAAAGTAAAGAATTTGCCCGGGTAGGGTGACTGTTTCAATCCATTTTTACCGTGATCTCTTCTCGGAATGACAAGTCCCTTTCGAGATATATTTGCCGCCAGACGTAAAGCAGTCAACAATGAATCGAGCAATCAATAGCATTATTCAGTTATCATATTTGAATTTGGTAAAAGCGAGAACTATATGATAAATCAAATTCATATGTGACGATGGTCGAGTGGTCAAACAAGTTATCTACACTAGTGATTACTTGTCTGTCGACACTGAAGTTATGAGTTCTAACCTAAAAAAATTACTGCGTTTGGCTCCGATTTAACTTGACTAGAATATTGCCCGTTTCCTTGCGAAACATCTGTAGCTCGTTCAAGGTACACTCGCTTTCTCGATCAATAAACTTAACCGCTATGATATAGCAAGCAGCACGGTCGTACAAGTGGTGGTATACTGTAAGACATAATAGTGTCCTGTGAAAAAGTGTCCATGAGGACAGTTTTTTTTATAGAATTTTGGTATTTAATAATGTCCATTGCCATGGAATAGTGTCCCTCAAATGGACAGATTTTACTGCAAAAGATACAAAATAGTGTCCACCCACAGGACAAATTTGCATACGGTAGTTGCTATTAAATTGTGTCCTCCAAGGGAAGTAATACTAAGGGCAATTGTAAACCAATAAATAATGGATGGAAGTAAATAAATTGAAATTTAAGTTCTAAGAAATTTCCAGCAAATGGTAATGACAATGAAAAAATACCAATAAGAAGGAAGTGTAAAATTAAATCTGAAGGACTTTACTACATTTATTATGTCAGAGAAGAAGGCAATTCAAAATAAATTATGTTGATTGCCATGAAATATTGTCTCCTAAGTGGACAGCATTTTACAGCAACTTACAGTTATGAAATATGGTCCATCTACAGAACACATTTTTGTAGTAAATGTCATTAAATTGTGTCCTTCAAGGAAAATAATACTGTACAGCATCTGTTACTATTTGAGTTTGAGTATATAATTATACTTTTTTTTTAAATATGAAGATAAGCATGGTATATGAGTGCCAATGAAACAACCTTATGTCAATGTAACAATTATTTAAAATTTACAATTACAAGTAAAAGTTAAAACGCGGCAGTAATAACAAGGCAATGGATATCATTTAATCATATAAAAAAATGCCCTGGCGGACACAATGTCCTGTGAAAATATGTCCCCCATGACAATATTATGGTGAAAAAATGTCCCCCTGGACAATATTATGGTAGTGAATAATGTCCATGTTCATGGACACTTGTTCATACCTGAGGACATATTTTCATAGGAAATTGTGTCCAGGACACATTTAAATTAGTAAATATTGTCCATGGACAGTTTTACTATGAAAATGTGTCCAGTGGACATTTTTTCATGCGGACATTATTAAATCCTACAATACAACCTCAATGAACCGAATTTGAAGGGTCCAAATAATTTCGCCATTTCAGAATCTAATGCATTTCTGGTGAAACGTACACCAACGTATTTTGATTGGTTTAGGAACAATATAACGTATTTGCAATTGGCTAAAAATCGATTGTTTGTACACCAGAATTTCAAGAATAATCATTTTACCCATAGACCTTTAGTTTCTGAAACGGCGAATTGAAATGAAGTTCTTATACATTCTCTAATTTACTAGTATACTGATGAAGAAAGGTATCATTCAATTTGTATAAACTAAATAGTATCATCTGAAATCAATAAGTGAAGTTATTTATGATCTTTTTGTATTCTTGCGAATGCCACGATTTATTCATAGGCATGATATGAAATTCATTATACGATATGTTTATATATCCTGAATTATCAACACAACTAACTCTGCAGCAGTTAAGCATGAAACCTTTCCTAATTCTCTGTTATATAGGATGCACCCTAGGAAAATTAAAGCATGATTCAGGATCAGGTAATTTATATATTGTCTACTCAGAAAACTGTATATACTACGAATTTTATTATTCCACCGAAATCTAAAATTCCACGAAACGTTTGGAATTTTCCAAAACACACACACTGTATATTACTTTTACATAATCAGGGCCAAAAATGCCTTCAAACTTGTTCGAAGTTCAAGATGCACAAATTCTTATCTATGGCTAATATATTTTGCCACGTTTCAACCCGGCTGTATTTGGAGGACTCATTTCCCGGGATATCATCACGTCAGTAGTCAGTACTTCGGTATTGACATGATTTATAACAAACTCTATAAATTTAGAACTTACAAAAGAAACAACGGTTTCAGCTTCCTCTTGCAAAGATTACTTAAAATGGATTTGGTTTTTAATATTACAATACCCTTTTTGGGTCATATAGCTTTTTAACTGTTTTATTTCAAGAAATCTACATGTTATTAATCATGTAGGCATCAAAGCATAGCCTTTTGTGTTGGCGATCTCTCGACCGTGACTTGGATGCTGCAGTGCTGCAAAAGTGGTATCGACTCTTTAATTTAATTTATAATTTATCTAAAATTATAAATTAAGTGCGTACGAAGCATATTTCCAGTTTACCTCCACCAAAAATGCTTAAACACACTAAAGCTAAATGATATAAACATTACTGATAACACGAGGAGCTATCTAACAAAAATGGTCATAGAAAAACAAATTACTCAGGTCAAATTAGCCTAAAGGAGATAGGAACATATTTAGTTATGTTTAGTCTTTAAGTCAAATTTCACGTTTATCCAAAATGGTAAAACAGTACTGTCCAGACCATTCGCTTGCAGAAAGTTCATGAAGGGTTGAAATGGCCCTAAATTTTTCATGTTTTTTTAAATCCGGCCAAAAAATCTCAAATTTCACATAGAAATACTTGTGATAATACTATGAAGACAAATCTGGCACTTTCCTCACAACTTATGAAGCTTTGACCCCTTTTAAAAGTAAACATTATATGTATTTTAAGGTCAGTTTTGGTACTTTTTTGCCATAATTTTAATTGTTTTTGGCATAACTAACATTGGCCGCCATCCATGATCCAAAAAGTTTTTATATTGATGAATTCTGTATCGAAATTGGAATCTTTTGGTCACGACACGTTTTGGATCGTAGGTGGCAGCCAAAGTGTTTCTAAAGCTTTTAGGTCTGAAAATTGCACAAAATCATCATATTTTGACAAAATGTCCAAAATAGTCTTACTTTGGAGAATATTATATACTTTTGTGAACAGAACTGATGTAAGTAGCAATAAGACTTTTGAAATACACCCATTTACGAACCAAATGGTGACCTTTTTGGTGTTTCATGATTAATTGATATTTAATGCCATTTTGTGCCATAAGTGAACCTTGTCCTTTAAAAGCTCTGTCAACATTTTAATTTTCAGAAAATCTACTGAACTGTAATGATAAGATTATCTTCTCATCGCAGATACAAAACTTGGAATTATTATCACTAAAGACGCGTTTCGTCTACAAAAAAAAGCATCAGGCACGCTCGAAATAAGAAAGTTAAAAAGGTCTGATTAAGTACGAAGTTGAGGATCAAAAGGAGCCAAAGTTTCGAAAGGCTATAAATGCAAAATACAGCTTATGTAATCTATATCTGTGGTAGATAATCCGTAGTATTTAAAAAAAAAAGCATTCAAAATTGATTTATAATTATGACCATATCATTCATTGTCATTGCTAATCATGTAAACACAGAAGTGCTGACTACGGGGTTGGTGATACTCTCCTGTATGAACCTTCACCAGCAGTGTCATTGACCCAGTGGTTATTAATGCCATAAATACTAGTCTTAAAAGTTTTAACGCCAGCCGCGCTTTGAATGGAAAAAACAAATATTAATAATTTTATTCTTAACAACTTCCATGTTGTAGTTGCGTCATACCGCCCGCAAATTGTTGGCTGATCTGTCGTCTGGTACGAACACATTATTTTGTTTAATATTTTAAAATGTGATATGCTATTATCTACAATATGCATACATTTTATAGGAAGTGCACAAATCTCTCATTATTAAAAAGGTAACACATATTTAATACAAACGTATGAAAAAAATATAAACGATGATTTGTTTAAATGATTGAAGATGTTACTTTCTTTGGATAGTTTCATGAAATCAACATAAAAGAAGACAAGCGGTATCATTTTTCTTTTTTCCTTCTCCTTTTTTTTCTTGTTTTTAAAAATATGTTTTGGAAGTAAATAAACAAAATCGGGTATTATTTTCATTAATAAATCTATCGATGTTAAAAAAAAAACATTTTGCAAATGCTTGTAATTCTTTTTTGTACATTTAAGTTTGTAGGAAATAATGAACATTCTTGATTTCATTTTGTATACTCACATCCAGGCAACTATTTTTCAGACTATGCTTTCGTAGACTTATCCAATGTCTTAGAACATAAAACCAGACACAAAAGACAAACTGATGAAGCTCCATGCGATTTAAAGGAAGAGCTGTTTCTTCCTGTTTCTTATAAAAATCACAAGAAAACCTTACAACTAAAAAAGAATGACCAGTTTTCTCCAGAAACTATACCACTACTCATACAGGACGAAGTGGGGTATCTGGTCAAGAAGAAAAAAGTAAAAAAGGATGAGGTAGGAAAAAAAGTTTTAATGTAATTTTTGAGCAAATTCCTTTGGCAGGTCTGTCTTTTTGAAAAGAATGTCGAAAGATATCAGAGAGACATTACTAAGGCTTTTCTACCTCAGGAATTGATTACCTTAGCTGTATTTGGCAAAACTTTTAGGAATTTTGGTCCTCGATACTCTTCAACTTTGTACTTTATTTGGCCTTTTTTTTTAAATTTTGGATTCAAGCGTCACTGATGAGTCTTTTGTTGACGAAACGCGAGTCTGGCGTAAATACAAAATTTAATCCTGGTTTCTATGATGAGTTTATTTCAAACTCATAGATAGAAAATAAAATGAAAACGCCATGGCTAAAAAAGATAAAAGATAAACAGAAAAACAATAGAACACAAGACACAACATAGAAAATTAAAGACGAATTAACACAAAACCCACCAAAAACATGGGGAGATATCAGGTACTCCGAAAGGTAAGCAGATCCTGCTCCACATGTGATACCCGTCGTGTTGCTCATGTTATTACAAACCCGGTAAATAGTCTAATTCGGTAGGTTTACAAACCTTCGACTTTGAAACTTTTGGCTATTTGCGTTTTTAAAAGAAGTTTAAATTATGACAGTCGGTGACCATTGTACCAATACATACAGTAAAATATTTTTCCTCTTGGCATATTTTAATAAATTACCATTCTTGTTTGTGCATATTTCCCTAAAAATGATGTTTTCGCCAGAGGGAAATTTTATTATACTCATGATTTCTTTTTTTAAATGCATACAATCGAAGAGACTGTTCGTAGGCTATTTTGGAAATTTTAGTTATATATTCCTAGGGAAATGTCATATTTCGGACATCTATTGCAAAAGTGCGCAATTTGTGCAGTAAACATGTTATTTCAATGTACTAGTAAGTATTGTGAGGATATCTAAAAGTGAAATTATAATTTTCAATTCTAAGTGCATATTTTAAAACGGAACTTAATCTCAATGTGAGATTTGTAATGCGCAATTTAAGAATTCTTGCTCTCTTTTTGTTATTTCTTAACTACAGCAAGTTTGCAACGTATTTTTTTTAACGATTTCATAGATGTCTACAGAATATATTGAATGAATACTTTTTAATTTAAGTTTAAATGAAAATAATGATATATATAGAACATTCAGCCGCGGTTAACAATGTTTTTTCGGGGTAATAATCTCAGTGCTCTATCACCGTCTCAGCTATGTGTAATGTATCCAATGTCTAGTGTCTATACTCTTGGTACTGGGATGTTCTACCTAAAAATGTAAAGTTTCATACCTCATGTGATCTACTCAAGTATATTTACAAGAGAATACCACATAATCGCATTCAATACCAACTGGCATAAAGGACTAAAACTTCATGGCGAGCCTGAAGACAGCAAACTTCTTAAAAAAAAATAAAGTAAAATAAAACCTCAACTGAACATTCACAGTTATTTCAAATGTTTATTTCGAATAGAACACGAAAAAAAGTTTACGGAAAGAAACTAAAAAAAAACCCAACTTGTTAACAAGAAAAAACAAACTACCATTGGAGTTAAAGTAATAATATCTGATCAACAGTGCTTTAGTCTTCTTAGGCAGAATATATTCTGTAGACATCAAATAAAAGTTTAGGATTGTCATTTAGTAGACTATATAAGGCTAACTATTGTTGCATTTCATATATCTATATTTGTTAATGCTAGGTTACAGCACTTTATTATTACGAGGAGGATGGACTCAGATTTCCAATCATGGTAAAATGTCTCTTTAAAAAGGACTGTTCATCATCAAGATGCGAAATCGTAAGTCTTTAAATCTGTAGTAATTTTTACTTTCGTATAAACCAATTTTTAATATTTTTGCAGTATGGTTTTAATAGACAGTTTTAAATAATATTAATAAGCTGGGGTCACACATTCACGATTTTTACTGCCGTCCTTGACAGGACCATTCCCGATTAAAATTTGTCAAAAATCTGATCAAGATCCTGTGAATCGTGGATGGAAATTCGATTTGTATCTTTCGCCAGGTAAAATTCGACCGAGTCTGTCACGACTGCGTCCCGATTCTACCGAATGTAATCCGACAGAGATCAGATAGTGACAAGACAGTGAACCGACGCTGACGGAAGTTATCCGTTCGAAAACTGTCGGCATAATCGGGATGATCAGGAACTGTCGGAACGTAATCCTATCACGGTCCGCTCTATCGCATTGCAAACGGCTTTGTCTGGTCTCAGTCGTATTGTATTCTGTTATTGTCGGGACTTCTCCAGATCATTCCCGTTCCACAGGACACCGTCCCGAATACACAGAACATTGTTAGGAATTCGATCCGATACAGCAGAATCTGTCACGACATAGGCACGATTGTAATCCGACTAGACAAAATCGGCTGAGTTTCCCCGAATGTTACGGGACGCACCTAACTGTCGGGGTGCTTTGCCGAACTATTCGGACCCTTCCCGACCAGTAGGAATCTGTTACGAACTAAAACGACTGCGTTCAGACAATAATAGGACATTCCAGATAATTGAGGATACTAGTCCGACTTTTTCACTTTTCATGTCGTATCGCTGTCTGATCTCAAACGGGAGCAATAATCGGCAATGTGTGAACCCCGCATTAGTTATCATCAAAGGTACCAGGATTCAAATTTAGTTATTAGCCAGACGTTATCATTACTCCTTCATCATATATACAGACAAACATAACTCTCACTTGCAAATTTATTTTGGATATAAAACCATCCTTTGACTTAAACACATCTTGTACGAACAATGAATACATAAGTAAATTTAGTCTTTCAGTCAATTTTCAGACTTTCAGTCAATTTTCAGCCTTTCATTCAATTTCAGACTTATCCACTGCGGTATGTTCAGTAATATTAAGACTAATTGCAAAAGATCTTTACAGACATGTTCAGATCCGAGTGAATAAGTCTGGAAATTGATCGATGACCTGAACATGACTGAAACATTCATGGATCAAACTTTTCAGATGATGTGGAAAACACAATGCCCATTTAAAAGTAACACTCATCCAATAGCGTCTTTTACTTTCAGTCTATAAATCTTTTTTTTTTATAGATATAACCATTGAAAACTCGTATTCAAAGATCTCTCGTTATTTTCCTTAATGAGTACGCCGTCATCTTGTTTCTACTATACCTTTGAATATGTAACAAATAATTTCATGATATGAATCTATTTCCTGTCGCAATTTCAATAATATATCACTGAATCTCCTTTCTTTCCTCCCTGCAGTTTTCTGTTACAACTGTATAATATCTACAATCTGCTGTCACACTGTTCAAGTATGTACGAATAGTCCACTGTTACAATTTCCCCAGTAAACTTAGTCTAAGGCGATGTGTACAGTAAATAAACTCATCATAGCTACCAGGATTAAATTTTGTATTTACGCCAGACGCGTTTCGTCTTCGAAAGACTCATCCGTGATGCTCGAATAAAAAAAAAAGAAAAGGCAAAAATAGAACGAAGTTGAAGAGCACTGAGCAAAAATTCCTAAAAGTTTTGCCAAATTCAGCTAAGGTAATCTATTCCTGAGGTAGAAAAGCCTTAAGTATTTCAAAAAATTCAAAAGTTTGGATACAGTTAATCTATAATTATGACCATGTCAATGATAATTCATAAAAATAAAAATAAAACAGAGGTGCTGACTACTGGGCTGGTGATACGCTCGAGGAATTACAACTCCATCAGCAGTGGCATCGTCCCAGTGGTTGTTGATAAACTCATCATAGATACTAACAGGGGTTAAGAAATTTTGTTATAGCTCACTAGCCCAGGGCTAATTGGTAGCAGGATTTTACTAGCCCTGTTGGAAGAGCTACTGCCCAACAAAACTGACCTGTTAGCGCGAGTATGACTTACAAATTCAAAGTTTGCTGCAAAATACAATGAATTCTATAAACTTCACAATTTTTATCCGTTGTACAGTAGTTTTTTTAGCTAATTGGATAATCAAAACTATGTCAGAAAAAAATATCCCATTAGCAGATATATTCAATTCGTTGATACATGTGATAATTGAATATTCCTTGACTATTCTGTAATAATGAGTTGACCAAATCCCGATATAGTACAACTCTTGACCACTGCTATAGTATATTGGTATTTAAAAGGATTGGTGTGATTTTTATCAAATACATCATTACGTTTGTGTATTAAAAAGAATTATGAAATGCTCATATTTGTTTTCAGTTTTAAAAAATCTCTTTATTAAAATAAATCAAATGACCTCAAATATTTATGTGAATAAATATCACCATCCATAGTTTGTGTCTTTTATAATTGTTTTATAAAGGAAGTACAGTAATATTTATATATAAAATGTATGCATTTATCACGGGTAAGCTAATTGTAGGCTATAAATTGACTACAAACTGGGCATGAGTCTCTAAACTGAAATAGTATTTGTTAGAAATTTTATTTCTTTAAAATCGAATTCATTTGAATATCAATGAAGATAATCATGATTGATGAAATATTATTGCATCAAGTTTAAGTTTTCTGAAGACTTTAAATGTTTAGGTTATGGTTATGGAGGCTTCTTCAGTTTGTAAATAAAAACAAAATGGCGTTTATATCTGACAAAAGTCAGGTTTCTACTGTCAATAGGGATTCACATAAAATTGCAATAAATTATTAATCAGGTTACATTATATTTCCCTGGTTGCATAATCAATGTACAATACCCCCTGTAATGACAAATCGGTATTGAAAGTACGGGACCCACCCCAAGTTATTTGTTCTATTTTAAAACTTTTACAAAATCAGTTCAAACTCTGGGAATCCGGGATGACGTAGTCGAATCTGATTGGCTAAGATAGAATGGTGATGAGGGGATTTTTTACTTTCTATTTTGAAAACGCCAAGAATTTTTTGTTTCTAGTCCGTCGGGCATATTAAGTTACAAGTTTTGGTTGCCCGAGGCCCAAATGCTGTAGTCCCGGGCGCCGGGCTAGTGGATTTTTAAACCCCTGCCCCGAATACCATGATTAAATGTTTTGTACTTACGCCAGGCGCAATTATATCTTAATATATCTTTAGCAGTATGTTACCACTTCTCCAGTATATCTTTAGTCTGATGTTACCACTTTACCAATATATTTTAGCTTGATGTCATTTTTACTTTCCTAATGTATCTTTAAATTGATACCCGGAATATCTTTAACCCGATGTTACCACTTCCCCAGTATACCTCTAGCCCGATGTTACCACTACTTTTCTAATGTAATTTTAGCTTGATGATACCCCTACTTTCCTAATGAATATTGATTCTGATGATACCACTTTCCTAGAATATCTTTAGCCCGATATTACCACTTCCCAAGTATACCTTTAGCCTGATGTTACCACTTTATAAGTTTATCTTTAGCCTGATGTTACCACTTTTCTAGAAAATCTTGTGCATGATGTTACCATTTTCTTAATACATCTTCAACTTGATGTTGACTTCTTTCCCAATATATCTTTAGTCTGTTGTCAATTCTTTTCTAGGAGATCTTTAGCCTGAAGTTACCACACTCATAGAATATCTGTAGCCTGGTGTTACTTCTTTTCCAGGATATCCGTAGCCTATATATATTAAGCCTGATAGTTACTACTATATACGAATATACATAGAGTTCGTTATTATAAGAATACGGACATGTGGTAAGGTTTCCAATGAGTCAAATGTCCACCGGAGACTAAAAACAACTAACTCGATGTATCTATAGCCTGACATTGCTATTTACATATTTTCTGAAGTCCACTGTCTCCACTTTACTTATACATATATTTAGTCAGTTGTCACCACCCCCGTATTTGTCAATATTTTAACTTCATGGACATAAAAAAGAATGGTCGGTGATATATAGCATTTGTTCTTAAATGAAAATGCGCACACAGTAAGGTTGAAATGAGCAACTAGGCTCAAGTATTTTGTACGTCGAACAGAACTTTTAACTAATTGACAGTTTTGTGTGATGATGAATTGTTCCAGTAATAATGAAATTGTTTTAAAATAATTGAGTAACTTGTGATATGAACATGAAAAGCATGCATTTCCTTTGTGGTACATAATATGACAAACACCTAACTCGCATTCTCTTATCTTTTGCTACATCTATGTTTTAAGTGAAGTTTAGGCGAGCATCATTTCGAAAAATAAATGAATAAGTTAAAAATTGAGTTAAAGGACTTTTTTTTCATGTAGACCGGAGACTTATTAACACAAGATAAACTGATACAAATACTTGGATCTGCTGCTGACAAGAAAGCAGAATATGATAAAGCACTAGACGAGGTTCCCCATAATGTAGACGACTATCTCGGTGGAGAGGAGGATAATCTTCCTACTGGAACAGATGACCCGAGGGTACCAGGTTTGTTAATATACATATAGATGATGGTACCTTTAACAAAGTCAGAAATGCGTAGACGTCTTCGACAAATTAATCAATATAACTTGGCTTTTAACACAATTGTACAGAAAACATTTGTTTTATTTTGTATATTTAAAAAGTTCATACTAAACTATATTAATAAAAGTAAATACAAAGGGAGACAACTTTGAAATGTTAAAGAGCCATGATGCTTCACTTATATACATATCTTCAAGTTAGATTTGAGACAACAATAGTTTACCGATTCTCAAATCTTATTAACAAAAAAATCAATGACGGGGGGAAAAAAAACCTTGCACGACCCGCCATCCGAAAACTGTCGTAATCCAGAAAGTGTAAACAGTCGTCTAATTTGCAGACCAGACTACTAATTTGGTCTAGATATGTACGACATCCGAACCATTTCGCTACTGAGTTCAGACTAAGACACACGGTAATAGTTTAAGTCATATGAAACGACTGACTGGTGAAAAATAATGTTTATCCAATTCTTGAAACAATGCATGTATATATCATAAACTTAATAGTCTTCTGTGCATGATTTTATCATTTTTTTTGCAAATATGTCGTATAATCGTCAATTTTTTTTACTCTATGTCTGTTATGATTTAACAAATATGGCATCTCATTAAATGCGGTGTTTTGACTCCGAAGTTTAATGATTGTCACCTTATAGTAAACAACCAACAAAAAACATGGATATTGAGCACGTGTTTAACATGTACAATCAGGTTTATTTCAGTGACAGATCCATGCGTATTACGATCAACGGATTTTTACGAGAAGGTTCACGCTAAAGTCACTTTGCATACGGAAAATATGTCGGCGAATTGCTTCCTGGAAGCAAGCAATTATAAAGAAAAGTAAATTTCTTCTAAATGTGGACAAATTAAAAATTCCTCAGAAAAAAAGTATATGTACATAAGTTTAATAATGAAAACTATCCATTTTGTTCTAAAAAAAACCAACATATGCATACATTTTTTTTAATTTGAGGTTTCATATGACTTTAAAAATTTTGTGTTGATGATGATTATTGTAAACCTTCCTCATTACTTTGTTGGAGAAGTTTTTGTGTATAGGGGCACACTATTGTTAGTGAAGTCTGCAATGTATGAACATACACAAGCATAACATATAAATAAAGACTTTTGGACGGAGAGATTGATATTATACAGCCGAGGGTATGCAACTGCTCATTATGGGATTTGTCATAAATGTTAGTTTCAATATCGAGGAAAAAATATGATATAATGGAGAACTTATAGTTTCGTTAAATCTGTTATTTCAAGTTCACTGAAATATAGTAGATGTAAACATTCGTTTAACTTCCATCATTTTTATGTGGCAAATATGAACCTATTTAATAGTACCCGGAACAAATAATTGCAAAACTTTTAGGAATTTTTGGTCCTCAATGATTTTCAACTTCGTACTTTATTTGGCCTTTTAAACGGTTTTTTTTTATTCGAGCGTCACTGATAAGTCTTTTGTAGACGAAACGCGCGTCTAGCGTAAATATATTTTATTCCTAGTATCTAAGATGAGTTTATTTGAATAAAGGAAAATAAATGAAAGAGTAAAGATTTTGTAGTTTTATATATCGTGAAAGAAAAACTACTACTAAAAAGGGGTAATAGTCATATGCAGTGGTAGTTTATATATATATATTTTGTTTTATGTAAACAAATGTATCAATTCTTTATCAGCTAAGGCATGAAAATATCCTTCATTTAATAATAGGTTTAGATGCAGAAGGCAATCCCGATGCCAAACTACCACCTGTATTAAAATCAAATATGAAATTAAAAGTGGACGACATTTTATCTGAGGAGGCAATACATAAAATAGCAAATGAAAAACAGAAAAATAAGGGGAAGAGAAAGAAAAGACAAACAGAAGGACATCTATTTGGTGAAGAAGAAAACGTTATAGATTTGTTGTTGACAAATGATTTTCAATTTTATCAACAGTAAGCTATGATGTCATTCATTATTTTCTCATAGAAAGGTAGTTGAACCGTCTGATATAGAAACATTCATATACATGATTAAATCGCCGCAGGATAAGCATTTCTTTTTTTTGGCATTGTGAGACTTAAGTTGCAGAATAGAAAATAAACGAAAAACAAACATGGCAAAAGTTTCAAACGATATATATTACATTGCAAGCTCCTGACTTGGGATAAGCACAAAAAGAAAGGAAGGAGTTTAATTGTTTTGTGAGTGGAAGGTTCAATCTTTGAAAGTTTTCTTAATATTATTGTATTGGTGAAAGAATAGGAGCAGATATTTTATAAACAATACTTAATTAAAGACCATTTCAATTTTACTGAAGACACCGTTGATACAATTTATTTTTACCTAAAATTCATATTTTATTAATTTGTTGGTGTCATAATAAGATAGCCAAATGTCCAACAACAAAAAAGTAAAAATCAGTTGTTTGTGGTTGTGTATTTTTAGAAGCACTTCAACCTGTATTTTATTTTGATGACAAACGTTTTCCTACTGCATTATACCATTTTTCGAATTTCGGAAATCATTATTTCTGTTATATACTAGGGATCATTCTGTAGGTAAAAGGACTGACTGGTCACTTTTTATTAAAGGTTTAAAAATCTGGATGGCATTGAGAAGACAGAAGAGGAAGCTTTGGCATTGATGGTGGAGCAAGTAGCATTTTACGCCTGTTCTGTAAATATTAGAATTAGTTAAATCTTTGAAATCATGTATTAACTAGTATTATTAAGCTAAACTAAAGTGTCAAAGTAATTTATGTTAACTAAAAATAGATAAGTACATGTGGTATGGTAACAGATGGCACACCATTCCATTAACCAAAGAACTATAATGTTAACAATTACAGATCACCAACAGACATTTTTCAATGAGAAAAAACAATACCACAGGGTTAGCTATAACAAAATTCCGTCATTACAAAATGTGAAACAGTTTTAAAAAGAAAACACAAGGCCTGATCTATACTACAACAATAAGGCCTGATCTATACTACAGCAATAAGGCCTGATCTATACTACAACAATAAGCGAAAACAAATCAGGCAAACTACAATCAATGACAACCACAATATTACAGGTTTCGGCCAGAATGTGTCGGATTGGAAACTCTGTATCAACGATCAACTCACTCACTAACCTAGGACATTTTTGTTACAACACGAAACAAGAATAAATGGAAAAATCAGTTAGAAAGGACTTTATCTAATTTTTGTACTATTTTTACATTTCTTGAGCGGTGTCAGAAAGATATTTCTCGTCTCTAGTGAAATATCTGTTCTCAGCAAATATTTGGTCGAAATTTAATAATGACGTTTAATTTTTTTGTTTTCTTCATGAAAAAAGGTGACCATGCCTGATCACCTCACATATTAAGAAGAACACATATTTCTCTAAATCTTTGAAAAGGAAGGATAAAAAACATAAGACACACATATTTCACCACTATAACTCGTGTATTATAATATTTCTCCACTTTCAACAGTAAAATTTTAATTATTCAAAAAGCTTGGCAAGACTCGCACTTTAAATATTTATCTCGAGTGAAGAAATACCGTAACACACTTGTTGCAGTGATGGAATCTACAGTTACTATCAGTTTATATTCAATTGATTAAGTGTAAAGACGTCAATAAACATCTGAGAGGAGTATTAACTTTTACAATGCCAAAATATAGGTACAGATATAATGTAAAAACATATAAACTAGACCAATTAACACAACACCATGTGTTCAAAAAGGGTGAAACATCCTGCTTCAAATTTGCCATCCATTCTAATAAACGATAGGTTTAGGAGAATCATATAACTGCAAGTGTTATATTCTTGGAAATGTTTTGATATTTTTTGGTTATTATTTATTTCTACAGTTACAACCAAACTTCTGGAAATAATATTTGTATTGTTGACATAATTTAGTAAATATTTTCAGTTATTTGTGGTAACGAAATTCTTTTCGAATGATTTGTTTAATTAAAGATAGACATCTAGAGAATCACTTCCGACACCGGTATATCGAACAAGTTGTAAAAATATAAACTCGTGCAAGAGAGTAAAATTGCAAAAAAAAGTATCTGAGCAGAAAGTTGACGAACCTTTGTTTATGGAGTGTCTTTATGCCATTGTTTTTTAAATGATTATTTGTTTTTATATTGATCAATATTATGCCTATGATGTCTGTTTGTCACTCATTTTAGTCAATATATTCCAATTGTATGTGACGTTCATACAAGTGATTGATTCAGCTAGCTATAAAACTAGGTTTAATCAACCATTTTTTACTTAAACAATGCTTATACGTAGAATATGACAGTTGCTATCCATTCGTTTGATGTGTTTGAGTTTTTGATTTTGTCATTTGATTAGAGACTTTCTGTTTGAATTTTCCTATGTGTTAAATATTTTTTCCTATGTGTTAATATATTATGGTTGAAGCGTTGATAAGGAATGTGATTTTTTTCACAATTAAACGTGATAATGTAGCTGTCCACTTTGAAATGTAAGACAGACAAACAGACAGACAGACAGACTGACAGACTAACTAACTAATGATACACAGTTACAGTTACTATCTTTTTACATTCTGAAATTTACTCAGTATACTATAAATAAATACCAATAGTTATTCAATTAAATCATAAACAAAGTGTTTTACAGATGGATAATATATTTTTCAACATTAGAAAATATGCACCAGATATTAAACTGCGGTGTAGTCTTAATGCAATCATCCCTGTAATAGTGAGTATTGTTTATAAAACGTTAAACTTATGGGAATATGATACAGTTACAGGGGGAGGTTATGACGTTGCTTGCGTAAAATTTTATTTTCACGACGTCAAACTTTGACATATTAGGAAAAGATGCATTTTTCGACTGTTTTTTTATTTTTATATAATTATTTTAACTGATTTAACTTGAAAACGAGTACATTGGCCCATCTTTTTTTAATTATGTTTGATAACGTATGAAGATTATTTGTTCTAATTTTAATGAAAAACTCAACGATTCAACATTTGATGACTTTACCGCTAAAAATTAATTGTTGTCAAAGAATTGTTGTACATATTAAAAGCATATTTATGTGGAGAAGATATCCTAATTTTTGTCCAGCAATCCGCTTGTGTTTATCTGCTGAAATAAATAAAAGTTAGATGTGTCTATCCAAAGGATAGAAATGATAGAAAAACAACTACATTTTGAGTAAATGTCGAAAATTTCAACCTCATTATATCTGATAGTAACTAATGAAGGTATTTTTTTATTACGTATTTGATTGCTTAGGTGAAAAATAGCTTGTATGCAAATTTTCGTTAAATTTTTTTACCGGATGCCATTAAAAGACCTTCTCGTATTATCCTTTGAAATTGACCATTGAAGATCATCTTTTATAGACTTTTTAGGCCATATATTTCATAAAAAAAATATTTCCAGAGAAAGAAAAAGCTAAAGAAAAAAAATGGTCTTTATAACATTTTTTCCCGAGTTCCTTTTCAATATGATAGTCGGTCAAATCTTCTATATTTATCACTAAGAAGACTGAAACACAAACGTTTTTCACTTGACTAGTCTTCGAATGTCAAATTTGACCTATATTCATAATTGTAATTGTTTATTGCTATAATCTCCTGTTCGATAATATAAAATTCATAGGTTTTGCTCGAATCAAATATCTATGAATCAATTCTAAAGAAATTGGCATATATTTACATATACCCCTACATATTTGGAAATGAAGATTTAATTTTATGTTTGTTAGGGTGTTTTAACCCTGGTCAGTTGAATACCTTGTCAATATTTAGGTCAACAATCATCTAATAATTACACAAGATGTATGCTTCATTATAATACGTTATTCTAACTGGCTAACTGCAATCTCGCGTTATTTATCATTCATGATTACACGAGCTCCCACAATAAAGTGCACAGGTAAGTTATAAAAAAAACTTGATAAAAATCGTGTTTTCATGATCCTAGCTAAAAAATGTTATGATCAGTATTGAATGCTTCTTTTTGTAACTTCATAGGGTTGTAAAAAGGGTTGACCGTGCGCACATTTTTAGAATGAAGCGCTTTCGCGCTTCATACATAATGTACTTCGGTCATTGCTTTCAAATCCCAATGCAGTTACAAAAAGAAGCATTCAATTCTTAAATATTCGAAATATACTGTGAAATTCGAGGTTAATTCAAAAAAATAAAGTACGACATACTTAATTTATTCGAGTTTTTCATCGTTTAATCTTAAACATTTAAACAGACATCTTTACCAGCAAGCTGCATTTCAGTATATTCGCAGAGCAAAACATGCCAGGAAAAAGTTATCTGAATAATGTCAATAAAACTGAAAACGGTGATGTTTTGTTCATCAGATTGTTATTAAGAAAAAAAAAATATATTCAAAGCTAATTATTTTTACATATTTAAGGCTACAGTTAAAACATTTGATGATAATCTTCATAAATACAGTTAATGTTCCCTCCTCTGAAGCATGAAACATATGTATATGTATTATATATTATAATAGGCACACGAGGCCGCTGCAGCATGGTCAGAGAATCCAATTAAATTAACAGAAACAGAAATACACTTGGATGCTGATAAGGCACTTGATGCTCTTGTGAAATTTGTATACAATAACAGTTACATAATGTTAGATGTTGATCATGTGATGGCATTTACTGGGTAAATAAGCTTAGAATTATTCTATAAAAACATAGTAATCATCTAGATATCTTTTTTCTTTCTATAAAATTCTGAATTTTGATAATAGATCCTTGAATAGTTCTAAGTTATACAGAATGTTTATGCCTTATACCTATTGCATTGGTAAAATCAAACTAAGGCAATGTCGAGATTTGTTCAATGCTGATAGTTAGAAGATCACAAACCATTAACTATTAGCCTTAACAGAATGTCACAGCAAATTCCAGCCATCAGAATCAGGCAAGATTTGAAGTTTTGGAAATGACCAGCTATAAATATTTAAACCGAAGTGTAGGGTATCCTTTTCATTTCCATATTTGTTTTCACTAAAATTGCAATTTGCTATTTACGCCAGTTCTACCGACAGCTAAGTAGCATCCGCTACCGATATGGACGAGTCAAAAATTAGTAGGAAATACTGACCCCGTTCTCCTTCAAGATAGGGAAGTAAGGTCGATCGACCTGTAATGTCGCACACCTAGAGCAAGTTTTATCTATACTTGAGAGGAGAATATATTTCTACATGTAAATGATGTCGTCAGTAATCTTACCCACACTTTATTACCTACACATCAGCGATATTCGAGAAATAACCTACAACGTAAATCAGGAAACTAGGGAATGCATATTACCATATTATATTGTTTGGTAAAAAGATGAGAAAAATTGCAAATCAATTCGTTATAACAACAACTTACAAAAGATTTCCTTCAAGCATCGAAAAAAAGGCAAATGCACCTCATCTGCTTAAATAACATATTGCATTCCATTAGTTAGAACATCGATGGATGTAGCGGATTTCATCAAGTCAACATTTCAAAACAAACATATTTCAAATCTAAAATAAAACCAAAAAATTTACTGATCAATATCCGTTTTCCCCATTCCCCCTTTTTAAGTTACCAGTATATGGAACGCCGTTAGCGGCAAAAAATTTGGTAACTAGATAAGTTTCGTCGGTAAAACTCAAATCGGATACTTCTTGTTTTTAAATTATACACTAATAAGCTTGGAATGGAAAGGGAAAATGTGTCAAAGAGATAACTACTCGACTAAATAGCAGAACCAAACCCAAGATTGCCAATGGGTCTTCAACACAGAGAGAAAATACCGCAAGCGGAGGCTGCATTCAGCTGGCCTCTAAACAAAATAATAACTAGTTCAATGAACATGGACGTCACATCAAAATTTAAAAGAATGAACACATGGCGATTGAGAAGGTTAAACACAATATTAATTACAAATTGCACATTTAGATTGAACCTAAAAATTATAAAAAAAAATGTTTGCGATTTCTTGGTACATTTTTATGTACACAGATCGAAATAATGTACATTTGTACATATCAGACATATACTGGAGGCAACACATAGTGAACAATTTGAACCTCAGAATTTTCCCTCATTTAATATGTATACATTATATATATTTTTCTATAAACGATGAATGTGTTTCAAACGATGTATTCTATTAGGCAGGATTTGGTGCGGAACAACACACAGCTTAAAATTCTTCAAAGAGCAGTAAAAGGTAGGATCGTTATCTTTGTAGTACATATTAGAAAATCAACATTAAAACCACAATGAACAGAAATGTAAACTATCTATTGTACACGTAATGTGGTTGATGAGGCTGGGGCGATAATAGAACAAACGTCATATACTGGCAAATAGTATACTTATAATGATATAATCTTGCAGCTTTAAAAACTCTCTCCGCATGCTGTAAAGTCTAAGTAAGAAAAGGTTAAAGCTTTGTTAAGTCTACCAATTAATATCATGATATGACTATAATTGATATTCGTGTAAGATTTCTCAATGCTGAATTGTCGTTCATTCTTCTTTATATGTAGAAGTTCAAATCGACGTCTAATACTGTAAATAATCATCATATGTTTACAAGTGTATCATACATATCTAATATAACTCCTGATTTTAGAGTTTATAGATAGACGTTGCACATAGAGTTGATAGGTTTCACTATGAATTTCACTGAAAGGGGAATTCTAAGACGCGAGACTGCAAACAGAAAAGATATCGAATTAAGAAAAAACCCATTTACTAACAAACAACTGGAAAAACTATATCTTTTGAATATACACTTTTACATATAATCAATAAGATGACAATTAACATCGACAACATTTATCGGAAAGAAAGGAAAAAAATCAATCATTGTGGCCAATGTTTTTTGCTTTTAAAGATACATGTCAACGTTAATGCATTTAATATTACACAATATGACTACATTAGGACATGCATATATCATCCAAATGTTATTATTGACATTGGCAACAGAATCAGGTGAAACAATTGTATTTCCTTTTTAGACTCATATGAAACAAGACAGAAGCCGGAAAGTAATCCTCAAAAAGTTTATGGTATTCCAACTAAGGAAGAAGAAAGTAGTCCATTCTTGCTGGCTTCTTGTTATGTCCTCTCTAGGAAAACCTTTTTTCTCTGGTTGTAATTCCTTATAAACATTAGCTTACTAAATCTTTTTCTGTCATCATTTCATAAACTTTTTTCGTGCTTTTGGACCATTTTTTCTGCAAATAATGTAAAGAATCCACACCATGATTTTGTGGCACCCACTAACAATATACTGAAATAAAATGATTGCCTTTTATTAATTGTACAAGTGTTGAATTTTAGGATATACTTTTTTTGATAAAGATGGCATCATATGTAAACAACCTTGGTACGCCGTCTCGATCGTCGAGTCACCAGCAATAGGATTTGTTTCAAGAACTGCTGCACACGAATTAGCTCACAAGTAAGTCAAACACAGATATAACCTATCTTAAATGCAACTAACACTCGCTTGAAAGGCAAGTAAAGGTAAAGTATCATACATATCATATCTGCATAATATAGTGTTTAATTTTTTACAAAAACTGAATTTGCGCATTGGGAAGAATCAATCAAGCAAACTGCAAATTAAATAACATATTTGACCTTTTGGTAAATTTTTGTATGAAGTGATGCAAACAAAAACAAACAACTATAACAAAAGAGGGGCAAAAGATACTAGAGAGACACTCAAACTCATAAATCGAAAGCAAACTGACAACGCCATGGCTTAAAAAAACCAGCAGTACACAAGACACAAAACAAAATTAAAGGCTAAGCAACACGAACCCACCAAAACTAGGGGTGATCGCATGTGCTCCGGAAGGGGAAGCAGATCCTGCTCAACATATGGCACCCATCGTGTTGCTCATGTAATAACAAACCCTGGAAATAGATCAATTCGGTAGGTCACATTCGCGAAAAGGGAAATATGATATAATTTGTGATCAAATATTTGAAAACGGTAAACCAACTCATGATGGCGTCCGTAAAATTAACGTAGGGGTGATGTCAACTTCACCATATTGAAACCTTGGTTTAATAGCTTCCTTGTGAGCTTTGGAATATACACTCCGAATGCAGGCGCTGTTGTTATGTTGCTATATTGAAATGGAAAGTTTACAATTGGGAAGATGAAATCATCTCTTTTGTCGTAAAGTAAAATTTTCAACCGACCCTCCACTTTGAATTATTGTTTTAATTTAGTGACGTATATTGTATGGGTATTGTTTACTGTTCAAAGCAGTACGGTTACCTATATTTTATTAAATACATTTCATTTGGACTATGTTGGATAGCAGTCTCATTGGTATTATACAACAAATCATTTTATCTCATGCATATCCTTTTATCTATTTTAGAATTTGGTCTATTGCGCAGAGTTATCTCATTGGCCTTTCTAATTAGTTATCATGTACCAGGATTATGATTTAATACGACAGACGCGCTTTTCGTCTAAATAAGACTAACCAGTGACGCTCAGATCAAAACAGTTAAATAGTCAAACAAGTTCAAAGTTGAAGAGCATTGAGGACCCAAATTTCCAAAAAGTTGTGCCAAATACGGCTATGGTAATCTACTCCTGGGATAAAAAAGTCCATAGTTTTTCTTGAAATTCGAAGTTTTGTAAACAGGAAATTTATAAAAGTTACCATATAAGTGATATTCATGTCAACACCGAAGTGCTGACTACTGGCCTGGTGATACCCTCGGGGACTAAATGTCCACCAGCAGTGGCATCAACCCTGTGGTGTAAATAGTTATCAAAGGTACCAGGATTATAATTGAATACGCCAGACGAGCGTTTCGTCTACATAAGACTCATCAATGACGCTCAGATCAAAACAGTTAAAAAGCCAAACAAGAACAAAGTTGAAGATCATTGAGGACCCTAAATTCCAAAAAGTTGTGCCAAATACTAAACCTTTTTTATTCGAGCGTCACTAATGAGTCTTTTATAGACGAAACTTGCGTCTGGTGCAAATACTGAATTTCAATCCTGGTAGCTGTGATGGCGTTATTAGCAATCATACGACATTTTCTTTTTATATAACAGTAAAAAAGTAAACCTGA
Source organism: Mytilus edulis (assembly GCF_963676685.1). NCBI lineage: Eukaryota > Metazoa > Mollusca > Bivalvia > Mytilida > Mytilidae > Mytilus > Mytilus edulis. The sequence continues at coordinate 26,487,926 of NC_092347.1, read as the reverse complement.
GAACACCAAACAATGTTGAATACGAGTTTCTACAGAGAATTATGATATATGTGTAAAGATTTCTTCTCCCCTTGATGTGATATACTATAACTAATGTTACTTAGAGTTACTGTAGGTTTTTAACAAAAATTTAATGGCCAAATAAACATGACATAGTACGAAATTGTAGATTGAATAACATTGAGGACCAACTATGATTATCTTTTCCTGTGATAGAAAATCTTTCGTATTTCGAACAATTCAAAGTATTACAAACAGTTGATTTATTTTTATATAACCATATCAAGACAACGACAATTCGTGTCAACACAAAAGATCAATGCACATACGTGCAATCGTAATGTCAAGATTTTTCAAAGTCTGGTTGATTCACGTTGTAGCTTTAAAAGAATACGTTAATCATCATTGTACATGCATAATAATGATTTGTTTTTGTGGGTAGAAAACATGTTGTCCATGCGCTGACCGCAAGCGCAACCCATTTCCACTAAATATCAAATCCGAGGTTGCATGGATACGGATTGAAAAAAGATTACCTATTATTTTATACATCAGCCATAATTGTTTGTGTATTTCTACAAAATTTGATCATACTGGCTGATTATAGGGAAATATTATTTCTTTAGTCCACATTTTATAAATATTTGAAGAAAAAAACAATAATATTTCAATGTTTTGTCTAATTTGGAGCAGATGTCTCGGTCAGCATTCAAAATACCAAATTACAGTTATTTTTTTTTCTCTCTTTATTTCATAACAATTCACTGATTGGCTTGAATTTCAAGGTATGTCATTGTTGCTTTAAATGTCAATATGAAATGAACCAATGGTGTCACTGTAAACTGTTATTTTTTTTAAATTGAAGAATGGGATGTGCCCATATTGTCACCGTATATTTATTTTCAGAATGAGTTGAACCCTTTATGACCCTGTAAACTGACGTAACATTGAGTTGCTAGACTTTGAATTTAAGTATGTGGTGTGCCCATATTGGCATTGCACATTTGTTTTCAGTGTGTATTTGTTCCTGAAAACTGATGAACGTGGTTTGCTAATATGGGCATTGTTTTTTGAATTTACGGCTCAGATGAACCCTGAATGTCCCTCTTTACTAATGAAACATGTGGTTGCTAGGATTTAAATTTAAGTGTTTTGTTCCCATATTATCATTGTATATATAATTACAGTATGAGTTGAACCCCAGATATCCATGTAAACTGACGTAACATTGAGTTGCTAGACTTTGTATTCAAGTACGTTGTGTGTCTATATTGCTACTGTATATTTAATTTAATATAAAAATGAGTAGAACCCTAGATATCCATGTTAACCAAAATAACATTGAACTCTTTGACTTTAATTTCAGTTTGAGGTGTTCCCATGATGTCACTCCCGGTTGTTCGACAGAGGAACAGTTCATAATGTCGCCAAACTTTAACGCTGCAAAATATACATATAAGAACAATCCATACAAATTTTCTCCATGCAGCATTGAAAGCATTCATGCGCACCTTAAGAAGTAACTATATTGTTGGCTAGTATAGATTTAAGATTAGATCTTAAAATGGCCTAGAAATGTAATGTAGGTGTACGAAAACCGTAAAGTTCACCAAGAAATTATATAACACGATGTGTTTATTTGTACATTTAATAAATGCGTACCGTAATTAATTACCAAATTAATCAAATAACTATGTAGAAATAGTCCGAATAAATATGCTATATCAAAATAAAGATTTTAAAAGATCTGATATTTGCCCGTGTTATAACTTTACATTTTCGGGAGTATGGGCATAATTAAATATACAAAAGTACTAAAATATATAAATCGATATTTGTTAAATTGTTAACTTTCAATGTAGAAACAAACACTCATCCTATTTTTTGTATGTTTCAATACAAAATTTCCTCTTTTTATGAAAATTTATTTTTATGTAGGGATTTTACACTTGTCTGTCCAATTCTTTAAATCAAGGACATGATGAAACAGACGTTAATCCCCTCCAACAAATACACTAAAACATATGTCATTACCGGCTCTCACAAAAAGAAAGAAGAATTTTTATGATAGCCAAACAATTGTAGATTTAACCTCGTTTTATAACTAGCCACACCTCTCACTTGTATGACAGTCGCATATATATATTGTGAACAATCTATGCACAAAACAAACAAAAATGTGGTGAAAATGACAAAAATAGGGGTGCAGTAATCAACATACTGCTATAATCTTAATCACTTTAAAACAAAGAAAACTGCCAAAAAGTAAGAATAAAAAATACATATAGACAAAACACACTAGCAAAAACGAAAGTCAAGAATACAAAAGTTTAACATACATGTATCACAGTAACAAAATTGACCGTTTCATTTTCCCTAGTAAAATTTATCCGAGCTATGGGTATTTTTATTTTAAACAGTATATAAAAAATAGTTAACATTACGGTCTCCTTTTTAGCGAGAGGTTTCGCTAGGTAGGAAAACCAGTTTAACACACTATTTTCTTTGGAAAATGCATTTACTTAGTCAGGGATTTAAACAGTTTTCATTTGATATATGTTAAGTATCATCAAGTTTAGCGATAAAACGTCATTTGGTGTTCTATTATGTACCTATGATAATAAGAATAATATCCTTATCTTGATTTGTCAAATGCAATATTTGTTTGTCTATAAATAATGGTTAGATCCTTGTGTAAAACCGGGAATACCCATATAATCATTTGGAAACCATGGCATTTACATATAGAAAAAAACGGGTTTTGAATTCTCAAATATTGATTCCCTATCTTACTATTCGCTATCAACATATATATTTTTCATCTCTTTCATTTAGCCTGAGTGGTTTGATATCGCACGAGACCACGTATGAACCTAAATATGAATGTTTAAAACATCATTCAGTGAATAGCGATTTTAGTTTTTTCGACAAATCTGTATTAGCCGGACAACGATATCAATTGAACGATCAGTGTAGATACTTAATGAAGGACCCATATTCTCGTACATGTTTGGTGAGTATTAAATATCATATATTATTGGGGAAACCAAAGTATTTTTTCAATTTAACTTGACTCTCAACGCTTCTTTAAGTATCATTAAAAACAACCACATTCACAATTCGTAAAACGTCATTAGATTAGTACGTACCAACTACATGTATCAGGCTGTCTGCAAATTGATATTGTTAGATATCAGCTGCGAGTCACAATATGAAGCTTTTTTTCTCGATTGAGCACAGCGAACGAGATCAAAATCTGCATATTGTGTCGAGCAGCTGATATTTTATAGTCTCAATATGCATATAACCTGATAATCGATTTATCGGCCTTGTTTGCGTTTTTTTAAGTGGTTTCTCTGTTTCACGAGCAAACCGTAAGATGACTTAGTACTTATGGTCAAACTTTTCATCGTTGTTTCAAACATGATGATGTCGCTGATATGTCCAAGTCAAAGTTTTTAAGACTAGGTCAACATATTTGTCACAAAGCCATAATATACTATTATATACTGCATCTGTGCTATTTGAGCAGTCAAATTGCATTGACCGTATATTCATGTGTGATATACAGTCACTGACCGTATATCACCCTGTTTACACAGGCACAGCCTCGCTTTCTACCTGTTTCTAAGCCTTGTACAAATAATATTGATATTTCGAGACAATGTATGGTTATTCTATATTGATTAAGAGCTGAGCAGAGTGATGTAGACAGTGGAGCGACTGATAGTGTTTAATATTTGATTTGTGTCAAAGGTAATAAAATGTCAGGCTCAGTGGCAGTAGAAGTAGTGAAATATAACGGTCGAATGTTTTCGAATTTAAGGGTAGAAGGAAGTAATATATTTGGGGCAGAGGTAGTGAAAGTTTGGGTCAGAAGTAGTAGAATATTTCAGATCAGTGGTAGAAAAATATTCATATCGCTGGAAGTAAACAATTGAGGTCGTCGAAGGTTTAAAAATATTTTAGGTCACCAGTTAAATTTTACAATCGATGGTAGAATAATAGGATAGAAGAAGTACTAGTATGATATAATGTTTTAGATAAACCTTAGGGTAATGTGTAGAAAAATTCTAGGCTCAGAGGAATTAAAATGTAACGACCAGAGAAAGTAGAATACTTGGGATTAGGGTTAAATACTTCCGGTCTCTGGTAGGAACATTAAGGGTATAAGGGATTCAAATATAAGGTATGGAGTAGAACATGTTAGGGTCAGCGGTGGTTAATTATTTGGGACAAGAGGTAATAAAATACAAGAATTAGTAATAGCTAATATTAGAGTGATTTGAAATTTGATATTAAGGTCAGAACTACTTAAACATTAGGATTATCGATAATATTGGTCAGTGATAATAAAATACATAGAATCAAAGGAGGTAAATGTGTATGGTTCGAGGTAGGAAATTAATTTGATCATAGGTTGTATAACATTAAAATGAAGGCAACAGATGTATACCGGTTTTCAAAGCCAGGGGTGAAACAGTAGGTCAGAGACAGTTAAATATTAGGATATGTTGAAATAGAAGACGTAGTGAAATCTAAGGGACATTTGTAGTAAAGTATATTGGAAAGTGTATGTAAGATTTTGCGGTAAGATGAAAAAATTATTAGGATAGGTTATATTAAAATTTAATCAATTATTCGAGATAAGTGGAAGTAAAATATTTGGATCAGATGACGTTAAATATAAGAGTCAAAGTACAGAAATATTAGATACAGGGTGGTAAAATATATGTTCAGTGGGCGTAAAATATGAGGACCTGGGATAGCAAAATATTAGGATCAAAGATGGTAAAAAATTAGTAAAAAGTTTAAGGTAGGAGAAAAACGTCAAATATAAGGGTCAGAGGTAGTAAAATATTAGACTCAGAGGTAGTAAATAATTAGAGTCAGTGGTTGCAAAATATAAGGGTCAGAGGTAATAAACTATTAGGGTCAGAGGTAGTTAGATATTAGAGTCAGATAACGTAAAATATTTGAGTTGATTGGACCAGCTGAAGTATATATTTGTAAGTCAGACGTAGTATTTCGTATCATTAAGGTCTATTATAAGTTTTGTATTAAAATCATTAAAATATTTTGATATACATACATTAGTATACAGAAATGTTCATTTTATTACAGCTTCCCAGTCCTTCGTACTGTTGGGATTTTTTATACTGTTTAAATTCAAAAGATGGTTATTGTTATGGTGTGTATGCATATAATGGAAGTCCATGTAATGCAACTGCTGTAAGTATGGATGATATTTATGTATAAACACTTTTCTATTTTAGTCATATTTCCATGAAAACCTAACATATCAAATGCTGATGAACAATAATTCACAATTTCATTAACTGATGACAAAATCTTTTGACGAAATGTTTGGATTGCAATGAAACTCTTAGACAAGTGATAAGTTTAGCTAGCATTTAAACCAGGTTTAATCAACAATGTTCGTCATAAGAACATACCTATACCAAGTCAGGAATATGACATTTGTTATCCATTCGTTTGATGTGATTGGGTTTTGATTTGGACATTTTAATAAGGAACTTTCCTATTCGAATTTTCCTCGGAGTTCAGTATTTTTGTGATTTTACTTTTTAGATATGCTAATCATTGAAACAAGGATTATAATTTTGTACACAAACAAGAGTTTCGTCTACAAAAGCTCACCACTGTCACTTGAATCTTAACTTTTAAAAAGGCAAAAAAAGGTACAAAATCGAAGACCATTGCAGATCCAAATTTCGCAAAAGTTTTGTCATATACAGCTAAGTAAAAATATTTACGGGGTAGAAAATCGTTAGTATGTCGAAAAATTCAAAGCTTTAAAACATTATAAACAGTAAATTCATAGTTATGACCATATCAATGATAATTAATGTTAACACATATGTGCTGAATACTGGGATTGTGGTACCCTCCGAGAGAAACGTTTACCAGTAGTGGCACTCGGACCAGTGTTTGTAAATACACATATCAGAACTCCAGAATTAAAGTTTTGTACACCACACGCACGTTTCGAAATTGTTACACGATGATGACTGCTGTACCCATATTTTGACTATTTTATTTATTATATCTGTTTAGGTCGCGCATCATTGTAAATTTACGGAATTTGATGAGACTGTCAACAAAGTGAGGGATTTAGCGCTATAAAAAAGGTTTTATCTACCATTTTCTACATTTAAAAATGCCTGAACCAAGTCAGGAATATGACAGTTCTTGTTCATTCGTTTTTGATGTGTTTTGTCATTTGATTTTGCAATGTGATTATGGACTTTCCGATTAGATTTTCCTCTGGGTTCAGTATTTTTGTGATTTTACCTTTTTTCAAAAGATTAAGACGATCAATTAAAAAAAATTAGTTTGTTTAAAACATAAAATGATATTATCAAATCTTTAAAAGCGCTTGTTCATTTTGACTAAGTATATTGTTGTAAAATCGTTATATTGCTTGCTACAGACTTGGAAAATACCAGAGGGACATTCATATTAAATATGAAAATAAACTGACAACGCCATGGATAAGAATGAAAAAGTACAATAGACAAACAGACATACAAACATACAGACAAACAATAGTACACAAACACTACATAGAAACAAGACTGAGAAACACGAGTCCACAAAAAACTGATACCCCGTTCACATTATGTCCTTTTAAACCGGGTTCGACCCGAATTAGTTAATCCGGGTTAAATTTAGTTAGTGTGAACGCCTTAAACCGGGGCGAACCCAGGTTAACATTACCCCTCATTTGAGGGGGAGTTAATGTGGGTGGACCGGGGTTAACTACCTCACTTCTAAATGTGAACGCAAAGTGAAGTTAATGTGAGGTTGTTGCTATAGTGACATATTTGAAGTTTACTTAAGTAAGTCTTCAATGTGACGTAACTATTACGTGAAATCATATTTATCGAATGACGTCATATTTTGACCGAAGTTCAGTTATAGTATTTTTTAAATGGGCCAATAATATATAACTCATATTTAAAAAACGGCAGCAAGCCCTTTGATTTAAGTTTATTTTATGCTAAAAAAGAAATGCAGATAATGAAAAACTATGAAACCTATATATTATTGCGTCTTTTTTGGGGCGAAAAATATGGTAGCAATTTGGATAAAGTGCCATTATTTTAAAACACTGAAAGTGGTTAATGGTGATCAAACTTCTCCAACGCGACCAGGAGTGTGTTAAATAGTTTCAGACTTTTGAATAATGTGAAAAAATATGGGAATATGTACAGTTGTCACAGTTGACAGATGCGGGTTACAATTTTTGCACTTACATTTCTATTTTTGTTGAGAGGGAACATCGCAAACCGGGTTAATTTTTTATTAAGTGTGAACTGGGGTTATTAATTCAGGTTGATTAACCCAGGTTCGACCTGGTGCTAATATTATAGTGTGAACACGGTATGAGAGGTGTTTCGGGGTAAGCAGATCATGCTCCATATCCGGAATCCGTCGTGTTACTCGTGTTAGAACAAATTAGGTGGAAACGGAACAATAACATAATTTAGAGAATGTTGCAAAACTTTGTTCTGTCTTAATTGTCAGGCAATTATATTGGTTAGACATCTTTTTACGGTTAACAGTGTACCTTTCTTAGCCTTGAAATGAACTAGGTTTTCAGGTTTAGTTTTACTAACGGGTTATCTAATTGTCAGATAATTTTAAGGGTCAAAAACCGTTGACGATAGACTTCATTAGTTGATTTTAAAACTGCTTAACTTAAAAAAACCAACACTATTGTTGTATGTATCATCTATAGAAATAAGTGTTCAACCTTTTTAAGTCTTCACTGTCACGAGACATTTTTATTTGCCCAAAACATCTAGTGCCCGAACAAGAAGATATAAAAAAGTCTGTATCATATTTGTCGTCCAGTGACGTTAGCCAATATTTACCATTTGTATTCCATTCAAGTGTTTCTAAATTAACAATACTGTACATACTTTTTAACTGTTTTGATTTATAAAGTCCCTTACGTTTAAAATTCATATCCCCTTTTCCTTTTGGTTTGGTTTGTTTTCCCTTCCCATGTATAAAACGGACCTTATAATATTAAATGTTTGTTTTTCGTATCTATCTGGAATACCTCTCATTTTCATTTCGTATCCAATCATAGACAGTAAAAGGATTTAATAATTAAAACTGTTCCCTAAATGTGAGATCTTTTGCTTTCCAAACCGCCATACATCTTTTATTTGTTTTTATTTTTCTAACCATTTTGATATAATTCAACCCCATAGCCGTCATGAACCAATAATGCTTACACAGGCCGCTTAGACCATTTGATTTGGTTAAATTTTGTATTTTTTTATTTCCCCACCTGTCTAAATACATACCCACACCACAGCCTTTTCCATATTCATTTAAGCCCTTGAAGCGGTTTCAAACAGTTTTAAAGTTTAAAATATTTCTTCTATAGACTACTCTTTTATATTTAAGAGTTGAGTATCGTCAGCAAACATATTAGGCTTGTCTCAATATATTCCCCTGTTCTGGTTTGAGGTTGTATTACTTGTATATTCGGGTTGTTTCCAATTGATGCTGCAAATGATTCTCCATTCAGAATATACAACATGGGATCGAGTGTGCATCCTTGACGAATAGAACAATTATGCTTACAAATCTAGAAGTAAACCCATTCGTTCGGATACACTTCTTAGCAATAATGAGCTATTCTACCTTACTCCCTAATTTTTCCCCAAACCCAAATTTTAATAAACAATAATTTATTCATTACCACCCTATCAAATACATTTTGATAGTCCAAGAATAAGATTGCACCTTCCTCACTTATTATTTCGCAAAAATCTATTATATCTTGCAGTAGTCTTTGCCTTGAAACATAAATCTGTATAATACCGTGGGTGAAAACAGATCCTGAAAAAGTATCAACCATTATGAAATGTCGATACATAATGTTAAATGTCTAAGAACTACTTTCTTTGATCATAATGCCCATGTTGATATGTTATAAATATGTTTTATGAAACACTCTTATATTCAGATATGCTACTTTGGCAATTGCATGCTCAAGAAATATATACTAAACATAACAACAACAGAAGCACCGTTTACAACATTTGTAACAAAATTAACAACAACCACAGAGGGACAATCTACACCGGAAGTTACATCAGAGAAAGAACCAACAACAGAGGAAGCTACACCAGGTGTAACGGAAGTAACAACAACAACTTCAGAGGTTTCACCTCTACCGGAAGTTACAACGGAGAAGGAATCAACAGAGGAAGTTACAACAACAACTTCAGAGGTTTCACCTCTACCGGAAGTTACAACGGAGAAAGAATCAACAGAGGAAGCTACAACAGGTGAAACGGAAGTAACAACAACAACTTCAGAGGTTTCATCTCTACCGGAAGTAACAACGGAAAAAGAATCAACAGAGGAAGCTACAACAGGTGAAACGGAAGTAACAGCAATAACTTCAGAGGTTTCACCTCTACCGGAAGTTACAACGGAGAAAGAATCAACAGAGGAAGCAACAGGTGCAACTCAACTAACAACAACAGAAGATCCTAACTTACCACAATGGTCTCAATGGACATTATGTAGTAAAAAATGTGACAGATTAAGGATCCGGTTATGTGGAATTAATGAAGAATGCAATGGACGAATCAAACAATATGAAGCTTGTACAAATGATTTTTGTGAAGAAGATACGGTAATTTTTTAAAACTACAGCTTTCGACTAAAAAATATTATGATTTCAAAAACTTTTACCATCTGTAAATCTCAACTTTTGAAATTTTATTTTATAAAAAGGACAATTACTTTTATTTTGAGACGCTAAGATTTTAGTTTTCAGTATATCCTTTGGTTCTAGAACTTTGAAAGTCATGTTTTATATTAAAGGAATATTTTTTTCATTGTTTTTTCTAAATTTAATTTATTAACGGGATGTGTATGTGTGTAACTGATAATTATTAATACGATATTCCAAGGCTGGTTTTATGATTTCCCCGATTGAGACTTGCTGCTCACAAGAAAGATAATAAACTAAGAGTTCCAAATGGTGAAGTTGAAATCATCCCTTCGTAAATTTTACGGACGCCATCACGATTTTATTGACCGTTATGGGATTTCAATTTCACAGATGATAGCGGATATGTTCCTTATGTTGTAACAACAATCCCATCCCTTATTCACGAATTTGAACTACCAAACTAGACTTTTTACCGGGTTTGTATTTACGTGAGCAACTCGACGGATGCCATATCTGTAGGTTATGTATCCAGAAAAGTGATGGAAGATCCTGTTCTTCATCTTTGGTCAAATTTCCAATTGAACATAGTACAGACCTATGGTTATCCAGGATTTCCTATTTAGTTATTGCAGTGGTGGTATATGTTCAGTTTTTTTTGAATGAATTGTCAATACCCAATTCATTAAAGGGGCACTAGCTGTCAAATTCATGTTCACCAATTTTGGTCAAATTCTTATGTTTGATTTTTAACAATGTAAAACATTTATCCATACTATTAAAAGTCTCAAATAAATGATTACCAGGGCACGGGCATGGAAATACGATTCTTCGTTTCGTGCGTATTTTAATCTGGACGTCATCTACTTAATTATCGAGTTGACCTCTAAAGTCATACAATGACCATATAAGCGATGTAAGCATACATATAGATATAAATAGATTAAGCAAACTCGTGCTGTTGGATTATTCTAGGTCTATTTAATTTCATATTATAGATGAAAATTAAATGTTTATCATCGTATCTGTATAAGAATGATTTTTTTGTGGATCGAATTAGTCAATCAAATGATTTACCTTTGCACTTTCAATGTTGACATTCTTTTCCTTTAAATAACTTTACACATACAGTTCACGTGTTATCCGCTCAAGCTAAGGAATTAAATTGAAGTTCACATGAATATGGATTCAATAAGGTCGAATTATTCACTTTCAAGTGAATAATTCATAATCAATGTTTTTTTTTTTTATTTTGACAAAAATGAACCATACTGGCTGCTAAAAGCGAATTATTATTTCACTCTTTGCATTTCATAAATGATTGAGCAAAATAAATAATATATTAGATCAGTGCCCCTTTAATCAATCATTAGAAAGGTGATTTACATACAAAAACGATGATGTTTGGAGCTTTATCTGCGGGGAAAACAACATATTATTAACGGAGGAAGGATTTTGCAACATTTCGGTCTTTAAAGATTGATGTAACATGGGTATTTATAGACCCATTCAGTTTTATAATCTTGATTTGTATTAACGACCTTACAGCCTTAATACATTCATTATGTTGCTAAGCCAATTGCCTGACATAGTCCTTGTTTAGTATGACAATCACAATTCCCTTAATGATATAGTGAAATAATACACCCTAACACTAGTGTGGAAATGGGGAATGTGCCAAAGAGACAACAACCTTTGGCACATTCCCCATTTCCATTCTCAATTTTATCATGTATATATACATGAACAACCACGCAGTTAAGAGTTATAGGAGGCATAGTAATTGAATTTTATTAAAATCATTTATAAAAAAAAGTTGCATTGTCACACACTAGTGTTAGGGTGTATTATTTCACTATATCATTAAGGGAATTGTGATTGTCATACTAAACAAGGACTATGTCAGGCAATTGGCTTAGAAATATATACATGAGGATGTTAATGATTTTCAAAAACGTGGTTTTATCAAAAAATCGTTGAATTTGTAGTACTGTTTAAAAGAAACAAATTTGATATCTAATTATGACCAGCAACTTTCAATCAAATTAATTTCTTGATGTTAATGATCATATTGTATCCTGCAAATTGGAGTATTATCATATCCTCTTCTTCGTTTAAAATCATCATATATCTCAGATCGAAAAAAAAAATAAATATGTTTTAATTAAGTGTGTGATAAACTTGATTGTCTTAACTTGTAGACCTTATACTTTACTCTTTTCTAGGCAAAAACAAAAAAAGACAAGCAACGACAATAGACGAGGATGAAGTTTAACAAAGGCGTATTTTTGTCATATACTGCTCCAATATTAAGCGTGCTATTAAATAGTAATTTATTTCATAAATGTGTTAGAACTTAGTTCAGTTTTACCAAAAGTATCGTTCAATATAGATGACTGGGAAAAGCTACATAACACTCATAGCATGTGTGAAGAGATCAAAATAAAAAAGTAGCTCTTCATCTTTAAAAGGTGTAAAAATCAAGTGTTTTCTTCGGTAACCATACAGATGGTTTTTTTTAATGTAAACAACGCTCGTACATTTTTAAATAAAAATTTGTTTATCTGTTGTTTGAAATATACACGCACACGTCTATTTTCTCATTTTCATTATTTATCGGAAAGTATTGCAAGTGAAGCTGTTAACGTGACAGCTGAGATGTTAATTGTGTCGGTGTTTTGATTAAACATCTATTGGTAAAATCTACCAATATATACATACACTAGATTCCTTTGCATGTTTCAGTGTCACAATGATCATAAATAAGAACATTTTGTATGAGTGCCAATGAGACTATCACTTAAAGTCAAAATGCATCAAAAGTTAACAATTTTAGGATAAAGTTTGGCATTCAACACGGAGTCTTGGCTTAAACAGTACCGCAAACCTAAAAAGGTCGCCTACTTTCCTAAGAAGAGGGGCGAAATTTACCAGAGTAACATTCAAACTCATAAAACTAATTAACAAACAATACTACACAAAACACAACATGAAAAACTAAAGACTGAGCAACACTATTCCAACCAAAACCTGGGTTATTATCAGGTGCTCTGGAAAGGGTAAGCAGATCATGCTCCATATGTGGCACCTATTGAGTTGCTCATGTTATTAAAAATAAAGGCAACAGTAGTATACCGCTGTTAAAAGTCATAGATCTGTTGAGAGAAAACAAATCCAGGTTACAAACTATAACATTATCCAAGAGAAACCTTAACAGAAACATTAAAATTTAATACATGAGTGTTGGATGTATAAAATACCAAGACATTCGTTCAACAATGAAAACTACACTCAATGACACAGTCATATTCGAGATTAGGTTACGTTCGGTACTTTGCAGACAGACGACAAAGATGTTAAACCACGATATAAGACGTGGTTAAAATGTCATTAGTAAGTTTAGAAACAGGCAAATCGTATAAATCAAACAATCAGTGATGGTGTCCTAAAAGTTTTCAGAGTGTATTTTTTTATTTTTCCTCTTCATAACTCTATTTGAGCAGTTTCTCCGTAAGGAGCACAATACTGTATATATGAAGTTCGTCAATTTAGATTTTTCAACACCGTATGACGGAGTTGAGGGTATGTTACTGCTAAGAGATTGGAAATTGATAATAAGGAATTTGAAATCATCCCGTTTGTCATAGATTTTAGTGTTAAGACGTCATTATTGAGTAAAAGATTAAAGTATGAAGCAATCCTTCTTGTATCAGTAGTATCCTTAATTCCAAGTCAACATGGATATCAGAGATGCAATTACTGACTGCAATATTAATTCCAAATAGAAGAAGGACAGATTTGTGATTTTGTAATATATCCCTTTTTGTGCTCCTTTGTAAAATATTTGTTTGATTTATTGTGATTAGGATTTTAACACAATGTTGACTGTTGTACCCTTATTTTGACATTTTTACCTAATGTTTATATAAAAAGGAAGATGTGATATGATTGCCAATGAAACAATTCTCAACAAGAGACCAAAATGACACAGATATTTTAAAACAACTATAGGTCACTGTACGGCATTGAACAATGAACAAAGCCTATACCGCATAGTCAGATATAAAAGGCATCTAAATGACAATGTAAAACAATTCAAACGAGAAAATGCCTGTATCAAGTTAGGAATATGACAGTTGTAATCCACTCGTTTGATGGGTTTGAGCTTTTGATTTTGCTTTTTGATTATGGACTTTCCCTTTTGAATTTTCCTCGGAGTTCAGTTATTTTTGTGATTTTAATTTTTAAGATTGTACAGTTGTGATGTTTATTTCAAGCTCTTTTGTGAGCCATTGCAAATAAATAATGTTTTTTACTCACGAAGACAATATTATTGGAGACTGCATCTGGCGAAGCAACGACATATTTTTCATATAAAGAGATTAACGCATCCACAACATCCGGGTTCTTGAGAGGGTTGGAAACCCTTGTGTTCATAGTACATCGTATTTTCTGAATGCGCAACTGAATGCTTGATTGAAAAGCTTTTATCTATTCAGACAAATTGTCCATTTCTGGTTCGTCTGGTTCAAGCTTTATTCATTTTCTACATAGTACTCAACTGGATTCTGAAGTTCTTTAACCAGTTGGTGGGCTGGGGAAGTCTTTGTGTTGGTCCATTGGCTACCAATTTCTTAGCTGTTCATTGGTAACTATGCCAATGTCAACAGTAAAAACATGACCAGCTGTATTACAATTGTATTTTGACGATGCACATGAGCAGGCCTCTAAAACCCCCATATGGTTGCACATATCGGTTATAATTTGTGTTACAGATATTCCATAGATATTACATTTTGTCTAGAAATTTCAATATAAAGAATAATTCCTTTTGTTAATATTACATTTTAAAACTTCTGTTCATATCTAATCACTAAAGGATTTTCTCATAAATATGCTTGTCCTTTAACACAATTTACACTTTCAACAAATTAATTAAGGATGTTTGCTGCTCAGTTTAAAAATAAATAACTTTCCATAAAACTAGTATATATTGATAGGGGAATAATTGATGAATCAAAAAAGCCAAAAAAATATAGGGGTCAATGTGCTTGTTTTCGAGATATTAGCAATTGGAATTTTGGCGGGAAAATGTTCTCTCTTGACTTTTCATAGCTTTATCATTGACCAGTTCAATTTCTCAAAAACTCTTAGAAAATAAATAAGATTTTATAAGACTTTTACAAATGGCTTATAATTATGCATGTAAAAGATTTATAAAAAGAAAATGGGGGTTCATGGGCACTTTTTTAAGGCATTCAAATGGATAAAATCAGAGGATTTCGAAAATCTGACAAAAATTCCAAACCATCTCAAGCAAACATCCTCAATGACATGTTTATCTTTTGTCATAAAAATTGATAATATCTAATAAAATTGGTAGATTTACTTAACAAAGTCGTTATATTTGAATAAAATTAAATTAATTTTAAGTGGAAAATTGTTTTAACTTTAATTATGCTATAATTCAAAATTGTTTGCTAGCCCCTCTCTGTGATTAATGTAAGATACCCCTGGTTTATTTTCCCAATATTTTATCATTATGGGGATATAATATAAATCGGTTTTCATTTATAGTCTTTTCCAATATAGTTAAAAATGTTTTATGTAGGTTTCAATTATAATTTTTCACTAAAGCATTTGACATAAGTTTGAAGTTTCTAAAATAAAGTGGTGGATATGTTGTTCTGTTTTTGTGTGTGTGTTTTTGTGTTAAGGGGGTGTTACACTTCTTTCATGTATTTGTCTTTAGGGATCGAGAAATGCAGATAAGTGGAGACAGCATATCTGCTTCATTTGAGTGATGACATATTGTATACACCATATTAAAGCAACATGTGCTTTAACAAGTAGCATGATCAATGCTGTTATGATGCATACCACATCTTGAAACAGTGTATTCTTTTTAAATTATTTCCAGAATATGGCTTTAAAAGAGAACAATTTCATGATTTCTCGGAAGGAATTATAGCCATTTCATACCCTAACCATTTCGTACCACCCATTTCGTACCCTGGGTAAAAAAATTCGTACCTCATGGAAGATTTACATGTATGTAATTTCGTACCTCATGTCAGATTTATATGGATGCCATTTCGAACCTCATGGAAGATTTATATGTTTACCTTTTCGTAATACCTCATGGAAGATTAATATGTATACCATTTCGTACCTCATGGTAGATTTATATGTAGGCCATTTCGTACCTCATGGAAAATTTATATGTATACCATTGCATAGATCATGGAAGATTTATAATTATGTATACCATTTCGAACCTCATGGAAAATTTATATTATATCATTTCGTACCTCATGGAAGATTTATATTATACCATTTCGTACCTCATGGAAGATTTATATGTATGACATTTCGTACCTCATAAGAGATTTATATGTATACTATTCGTACATCACTGAAGGTTTGTATGTATTTTATTTCGTACCTCATAGAAGCTTTATATTTGTTACATGTCTTGGTGAAAATTGTTTCTTAGACGTATACACCAAATACCATTAATAAAATTGGTAGATTTACTTATCAAAGTCGTTATATTTGAATAAAATTAAATTAATTTTAAGTGGAAAATTGTTTTAACTTTAATTATGCTATAATTCAAAATTGTTTGCTAGCCCCTCTCTGTGATTAATGTAAGATACCCCTGGTTTATTTTCCCAATATTTTATCATTATGGGGATATAATATAAATCGGTTTTCATTTATAGTCTTTTCCAATATAGTTAAAAATGTTTTATGTAGGTTTCAATTATAATTTTTCACTAAAGCATTTGACATAAGTTTGAAGTTTCTAAAATAAAGTGGTGGATATGTTGTTCTGTTTGTGTGTTTGTGTGTATGTGTGTTTGTGTTAAGGGGGTGTTACACTTCTTTCATGTATTTGTCTTTAGGGATCGAGAAATGCAGATAAGTGGAGACAGCATATCTGCTTCATTTGAGTGCTGACATATTGTATACACCATATTAAAGCAACATGTGCTTTAACAAGTAGCATGATCAATGCTGTTATGATGCATACCACATCTTGAAACAGTGTATTCTTTTTAAATTATTTCCAGAATATGGCTTTAAAAGAGAACAATTTCATGATTTCTCGGAAGGAATTATAGTCATTTCATACCCTAACCATTTCGTACTACCCATTTCGTACCCTGGGTAAAAAATTTCGTACCTCATGGAAGATTTACATGTATGTAATTTCGTACCTCATGTCAGATTTATATGGATGCCATTTCGAACCTCATGGAAGATTTATATGTTTACCTTTTCGTACTACCTCATGGAAGATTAATATGTATACCATTTCGTACCTCATGGAAGAATAATATGTATGCCATTTCGTACCTTATGGTAGATTTATATGTAGGCCATTTCGTACCTCATGGAAAATTTATATGTATACCATTGCATACATCATGGAAGATTTATAATTATGTATACCATTTCGAACCTCATGGACAATTTATATTATATCATTTCGTACCTCATGGAAGATTTATATTATACCATTTCGTACCTCATGGAAGATTAATATGTATGACATTTCGTACCTCATAAGAGATTTATATGTATACTATTCGTACATCACTGAAGGTTTGTATGTATTTTATTTCGTACCTCATAGAAGCTTTATATTTGTTACATGTCTTGGTGAAAATTGTTTTTTAGACGTATACACCAAATACCATTATTATACAATTACTCAATCATGAATAAATAAAAAACAAACAGACTTAATAATTATTTTATTTTACTGTAAAAATCCTGCAAACAGACAAAGTGTTATTATAACTATTGAAGTTTCCAAGTGCTGCTTAATCAAATCAATCATCGGTCTTTATAAAATTGTTACGTCTAGATGCATAATTTTATGTAATATGTTATATTAAAAAAAAAAAAAAAAAAAACATTTAATCACGAAAAACTTTACAAAAATATGGCACGAAATAGTAAACATGTATTTGAATTCCATGAGTTACGAATTGGTAAATGTATTTGGTCCATAGGGTAGGAAATTGATATTATCGTGGTTACGAAATTGCAAATTTGGGTACGAAATGGCAGAGGTAGAAATGGTAGAGGTACGAAATGGTCAATGTACGACATGACTTACTTCCCTTGGAAGAACATGCTCTATCTGTGATTTCAGAATAATTTGTCTCAACACACTAAGAAACTTAATGGTGATGAGGGTAGATCCGAACGACCTTCCACACTCTTGACGATCTAGCATGGTAGGGATAATCAAAAGTAACAAAAAAATATTTATAAGATAATAATAAAATAATTCTTTATGTTGGTATATATTAATTTTCTATCATTTCAAAACTAATCTTTGAACAGACCGACATGCGTGAAAACTTAACTGCGGAAAATTGGTAGATTTTTTGGAATTTATAATATACTACGGACTATGTGAATGGAAAGAGCATCACATTTTTCAAATATCTTATATCCATATTCAGCAAAGAATTTCCATTGGCAAGCCTCTATTTTATTTATCTCGTTAAAACTGAAAAAAGAGATTATGTATTTTATTTGTATATCTTAAATAAAATATTTTCAGACCTAATTTCTGAAATGTGTATGAATTAAATTACTTTTAATTGGTGTGGTTACCAAAACTATTGATTGTTTCGACTTTTCGCCTTTCTTTTGCTTTGTGTCGTCAATTTTACAAAAAGAGGGACGAAAGATACCAAAGTGACAGTCAAACTCATAAATCTAAAACAAACTGCGTATAGGCAAATTGAAAATAATAAAACTGTTAACTTTACATTATCTGTATTGAAGACATTTTAGATGATCAAGTTATGTTTGGAATATCTAATTGGTATTTTGAACGAATATTGTTTTCCTTTATATTAATGTTGTATACAGAAAATTTTGTCTTGCAATGAAGAAGAATAAGGAAATTGCGCTTTCTAAATTTGGTGTATCCAACACATTCAATTGCTATTTTTGTTAAACATAAAGGTGAATATCTACTTGAACATGTTATGATCTATATAACTAAAAGAAACGTAAAAAGAATGGCTAAAGACATCGAATGCTAAATTTGTCTAGATTATGTTGTACAATAATTATGTCAGTACTCACTGAGGTAAAGCTGATGACCGTAATTCGATTCACGGACATCCTAAGATGGCGGATAAAAAATCAGGTCAGTATATGTATTGTCTGTTAAAGTGTTTCTATATTATTTTCTGTACAAAGCATACATTGTATAAAAGATCCACACGGAAATCACAATTTACTACTGAGAAATGCGTATGAAACAGAAAATTCGATTTGAAAAAAAACGCTAAGATGACCGTAAATCAAAATCGAGTTGACCGTAACTGTATCAGCGATTCAAAACAAGGGTCCCCGTAATTGGTTTAAAGATGATCCTATTTGCAAAAGATTACCGTAATTTATAACATGGCATTCGACTTATATATAAATGGGGAACTAACCTAAGAGCAATAAGGAGGTTCATACTTGAGGTCGTCGATATTGAGATAACACATGTTCGTTATTAAAAGTTGAAGTTGCTACTGCTTTTGTACAGGGATAAGAAATGATAGTAACCCACTGATCTTTAAAGTACAGAGGTATATTTGGGCGACCTTATTTATGATGAAGCTAAGGATATTCCCCAAGTTAATGACATTGAGACCTTAATTTGTCGGCAAAGGACAGTTTAAAAAAAGATCTTCCCTCTTTTTAAATTTTTCCGATGCAAACTAGTTTGAAAACTCTTATACTTTCAATATCAAAGAATGTGTCAAAGAGACAACAAACTGGCTAAAGAGCTGAAAACATCCCAAGGTATCCAATAGGTTTCAGCAAAGCCAGAATATCTTGCACCTAGGGTATTTTCTATACATTTTCTAAAACTTTTAATTTGATAGTAAGTCTGTGGTCTTAACATCATATACTATACTCAGATATTAGAATAAAGAGATAACACTTTATAGACATAAAAGTACGAGAAGTGGTCAGATAGCCTTGTATGCGGCGTTCACATAGTGCCCATTGAGATCCCGTTTGAGATCAGACAGCGCTAGGACACGAAAATTGAGAAAAAAAGTCGGATCACTATTCACAATGATCTAGAATGACCTATTATTTCAGTTTTCTAACAAATATCTTCCGTCAGCGTTGGTTCATTGTTGGAACACATTTGGTTGAATTTGGACGATTTCGGGACAGATTGGGTCGTTTTTACCATGCAAAAAATACATATCGGATTGTGAAAGGGGATATTCGGGACAAAGTTGGCTTGAAACGACTGAATTTGGACGCTTCCTGAACAATATATGATTGTTGTCGTTATCAAATAATAGTTTTTACAAATTTTAATTAAAGTTTGAATTGCAACCACGATTCACAGGATCTTTATGAGACGTTTAACAAATCCAATCTGGAATGGTCCTATCAGTTGTAAACATCATGAACGTGTGAACCTTTATCTTAGTCATTTAGAAGTATGTGTAATGTGTTTGTGCCGCAATATTTCTCATCAAATTAGTATTCATCAAAAACAAAGAATTAACGTGTAAAAAGTAAAATCACAAAAATACTGAACTCAGAGGAAAATTCAATCGGAAAGTCCATAATCACCTGGCAAAATAAAATGACAAAACACGTCAAAAGAATGGACATCAACTGTCATATTCCTGACTTGGTACAGGCATTTTCAAATGTAGAAAATGGTGGATTGAATAGACACATCACGTGTGAATTTCTGATTTCAATAGTATATTAACTAATTATAGATACCAGGATTAAAATTTAGTATAAGACATATATTGGGTTAGATCAAGATGTTCAATTGTTGTTCATTATTTTTAACATCACTCATCATTGTGTATGCATGTGTTTTGCTACAACTTTAACAACAATAAAATCTAGTCCAGCATTATAACTCATTTCAACTAAAGGATTCAAGCAATTTAAAAAAAATCATAATTTCAATAAACAGCTGTGCAAAGGCACAAAAGATGTCCATCCACTGATAAGTAAGAGAAAAAAGTAAAATCACAAAAATACTGAACTCAGAGGAAAATCAATTCGGAAAGTCCATAATCACATGGCAAAATCAAATAACAAAACGCATCAAAAACGAATGGACAAGAACTGTCATATTCCTGACTTGCTACAGGCATTTTCAAATGTAGAAAATGGTGGATTGAACCTGGTTTTATAGCTAGCTAAACCTCTCACTTGTATGACAGTCGTATCACATTCCACTATATTGTCACCGATGCGTAAGAGTGGACATTGCATTAAAACTAAATATATGTTACTGAACGTATTTTGAAATGAGGTATGAGTGCCAATGAGACAACTCTCTATTCAAGTCACAATTGATAAAAGTGAACCATTATAGATCAAGGTACGGTCTTCAACACGGAGCCTTGGTTCACACCGAACAGGAAGCTACAAAGGGGCCCAAAATAATACTATTGTAAAACCATTCAAACTGGAAAACCAAAGGTCTAATCTATATAAAAAACGAGAAACGAGAACACTTATGAACCTCACCAACAAACGACAACTACTGAACATCAGATTTCTGACCTAGGATAGGTGCAAATAATTTCAGCGAGATTAAACGTTTTAATGATACCAAACCTTCTCCCTTATCTGAAACAATAGTGTAACATCACAACATAGAAAGACACACTATAAAATATCAACTTAACTCAATCAATAAACATGGTAAGACAAGTGAACACTTACTGAACAAATAAATTTGATCTATGATACAATGTAAATACAAAGTTGATAAAAATAAGGGATGAATGAATAAAGTAAAAGTATTATACCGCTTTGAAATGCATAACAATTTCAGAAAATCATCAACTTTTAAAAAAAATTATAATACACAGGTACATAAAAATAAGTTTGTTGTTAAGGAGGCAAAATTTTCAACCTCTCTTCGTGTTCTACAATTGTATGCTGAAATCTCGGGACTTAAGATTAATATAGAAAAAACAAGTGTTATTTGGATAGGTAGCAAAAAACATAGCCAGGATCAAATTTGTGTAAAGTGGGGATTGAAATGGGGCTCTAGTACATTTAAGTTGCTTGGAATTACGTTTTCAGTCGACCTAGATAGAATGATTAATTTAAATTATAGGCCAGTTTTAGATAATATAGACAACACTTTGAAAAATGGTCAAAACAGTATCTCACTCCCTTTGGAAAGATTACCATTTTAAAAACTTTGGTCATAGCTAAATTAAATCATCTGTTTCTATCTATCCCTAGTCCAAATGAGAATATGTTACGTAATTTAACAAATAAAATGTATGCTCTTATCTGGGATAATAAACCAGATAAGGTCAAGCGAGATCTTTTATGTCAAGATTATTATAAGGGTGGTTTAAAAATGCTAAATTTAAAAGCATTTATACAGGGACTAAAACTTACATGGGTAAGACGTCTGTATAATTCGAACTCAAAGTGGGTGAGATTAGTCTCTATTGTGGAGCAAATAAATTTAATCGAAATAAGTTATATTGGGCCTATTAAAAGGTCAACAAATAAATTTTGGCAAGAGGTTTTTGATGCTTGGAAAACCCTTAATCAAATTAGAAAACCAAGATGTATTGATGAAATTCTATCGTATTCTTTATGGGAGGTAGAAAACTTTAAAATTGGTGGTTCAGGAGTCTACTATAAAAACTGGGCAAATGCGGGAATTTGGACAGTACAAGATTTGTTAGATGACCAGGGCAAAGTTATGTCATTTCAAAATTTCCAAAAATTATATCAATTTAGGCCAAATATTTTACATTATTATGGAATAGCGCACTCGCTTAATGAGTGGTTAAACACGATTAATATTGAAATAAAGGAGAAAAAAATTCATGCAATACTACCTTTTAACATAAGTATCTTTTTTGAATCAAAAAAAGGTTCAAGGGAAATGTACAAAGTATTGAATGAAAAATAAGTTACATTTGCTGCAAAGGAAAATGGGAGAACCATCTTAATATGACTGGTATTAACTGGAAAAAAATACACACTTCGTGTACAAAATATAGTAAAAGCATTAAGCTTTGCTGGTTCCAATATAGAACTATCCATAGAATTTTGGGAACTAATTCACTACTTTACAAGATGAAAATAAATAGCAGCAACATATGTACATTTTGTAAAGAAGGACCAGAGACCATAGAACATTTATTTTGGAGCTGTCCGATGGTTGCCAGTCTCTGGCATGCACTTAACATCTGGATTTTTGAAATGACAAATATTGAACTGCCTTTGAATATTATGATTATTTTATTTGGTATCTACGAAAATGTTAAATTGAATTTTGTTAAAAATAAGATTATTCTACTTTCAAAATACTACATTTACAGAACAAAACTACAAGAAGTTTTGCCAAATCTAAAGGCTTTAAAAAAAACTATTTAAAGGAACACTTGAACTTAGAAAAATACATTTCATTTAAAAGCCTCTCTGTAGAGGAATATAACAAATACTGGAGTTCCTGAGCCCCTATCATAGAATAAATAATAAATGTTAAAATTTGATTGAAACACCACTTATGTATATTGCAAGAACACATAAGATTTCAATGTTATAAGATATTTATTATTTTCAACCTATTATTGCACCATCATATATATTCAATTGTTGTTTTACTATTTAATACTTCCTTTGTGTGAAAATGTCATTATGTATACCTTTGTTCATACATGTTGTGCTAATCTATTTGTTACAATAAAGAAAATTCATTATATAAAAAAAAAACAAATTCAACAAAAAATTAAACATTTTTCATTACAAATTTTATTCATTACATTATTAGTTATTACTTATGATATGGTACAAAAATAACCCAACAAAATCGATTCGGTTTAGCCCCAGATGATTTTTAAAATGTTTATATCATTGAAAAAGCTCCAAATTACCTCCCTTTAGTGCAAAAATGCCATTTTTGGCATTAAAATTGAAATATCTTTTTTAACTCATCGGTGACCTATATCTTTTATTATTGTTTTCAAATAAACTGTACATAAATTAAATAATTGTAAAATTTAAGCGATTTCTGTAATTAAGTTATTTTTTTATGTCGATATTACCTTTATTTGTCCTATTAGTTCAATAGAAAACAAAAACAAAAAATGTATACTTCTTTCGGAGGCAGATTGTGACCTTAAATGAACGGTGACCCCATTTTTTTATTTCAATTTTCGATAGTATACGAAAAAGTTCATTTATAAAAAAAATATAGCGAAATCCTATATTAGAAAAAAAAAATTTATACCCGCGAGCTCACTTTTTCTTCTGCCTGTATAATGTTCCGTTTAGGAATACCAAGAGCTCGGTACATGTGGGGTGAATATAACAATAAAACTATAAAATTGGTGCTCGATAAAACTTCGTGTTCTTCATGTACATTGACAAGTTTGTAAGTATTTATTAAGGATTTGTGAGAGAAAACAATATTTGAGTTATTGGGAGATATCCGTAGAACAGTCTAGTTTTTTATGATTAAATATTATAACTCTGTTTTTTTTAAACTAATTCTACAACATACGTATGCTGACTATTATATAAAAAAGATTTACAACAGTAGTGATATTGCTGATCTTTAAAGGCTATAGAATTGAAGAGCCCTGTTGTATTTCAACATCCTTGTCCTTTTCGTTATTTAATAGGTATAGTTGTCTCAGTAAAATCATACCAAATCTCCAAAATTAACATCGTCGATTGGTTATTTCTGTTAAGTTTATTTTATACTGCCTATTATGTCGACTTATTACCAACCAGCCAAACACATCTTCACCAAAGACATTATCTTACTGGGCTCTAAATTTGACGTTTTGTCTGCACAAACCCTCTTTAGTATGACTGTCCTGGCTTAATAATTCACAAACAAACACTATGAACTATGCTCAAGGTCAATTAAACAGATGCTTAACGGCCACAAGTCAATATAAATGTTTTGTCAATATCCTTTTATGACATTACATTTCCTTTACCCATTGAAAGTACATCTTCTTTATATCAAAGATTTTTTGCATGACTTTCATCATAATTAATTTTCAGGGATGAGAAAAAAATAATGTTTAGTCATGACTTATGCCATTTTCTATTCTTTTATAAATCTTGTGTCAAAAAAAAAAACAACTGTTATTAGGACCATTGTGGTGTGACATGTGTTCAGAAACACAACAAATGCACAAGATGGTGAAAAATGAGCATAAAAGAAAGAAATATGTTTTACTATCATAACATATTTTAATACTGGTTATACTTCGGTCTATGCATTTTATAGCTGACTGTACAATATGGTGACTTATAATTGCTTATAATTTATTTGAACCCATTGGCAATACAACATCTCCTTATGATTATACTGAGGAACTGAAGAAAACGTGTGCTTTTAGTGTCCATTGCTCCATACAGTTTAATGAATCCAAATATGAAATCAACTGCTATTATTGATGCAGCAGCTGATTTATGTTAAAACTTCATTCTCAATCATCTGAAATATCTATGAAATATTTATATCTATAAAAACTCAAGGGTAAAATTTTTCAGGTATAAAGATGGGGTAGGTTTTGAAAACCGGAATAGAAGTGTTTTTTTCCCTCCATTATTTAGCATCAGACTGGCTGACTCACTGCACTCAAAATGCATCAATTCAAATTTCAGCGTTGATGCATTTTGAGTGCAGTGAGTCAGCCAGTCTGATGCTAAATAATGGAGGAAAAAAACACTTCTATTCCGGTTTTCAAAACCTACCCCATCTTTATACCTGAAAAATTTTACCCTTGAGTTTTTATTCTTTTAGTAATGATTTTTTTAATTTATAAAACTGCTCGAGGTAACACCAATTAGCAAAATATAAAAGTAAAGCTGTGAACAACTGCTGACTTTTGTTTCTCCCACTTAGAATTTAAAATAAACAGGAATTTGAAGAGCAATGAATGCAAAAAATCATTACATCATAAACTCTGCATATAAAAACGATGTTGAATTTGAATAATACTCTGAATTAAATTCCTGCGAAAAATGTGATGAAAATTTAAAAACTAGTCAGATTATGTCATAATGTTTACGCACATAATAATCATTATAAGGTAAACAGGAAGTTGATCAGCAATAAATGTTAAGCATGCAAACATAATGTCTGACACCGTGACTAATTACAGGAACCTCATAATTCTTCGGTACGCTCGTATAATCGAGCTAGCTGATTAATCGCGAAAGGCCGAGTGTTCGATCTGTGCGGGCTGTATTGATGATTTTAGGGCTTGATTCTAGACGAAGCATGCGAAATTGAAAAGTGAAAGTAATGAATGCCCAGGTTGGATGACTGTTACAATCCATTTTGCAACATCCCCTTTACAAGCTCCTTTCTTTGTAAATTGGCAACGCAGTCAGGATTCTTCTTCGTCAAAATGATCTCCCCATTACGCCAGTTCATTTTCACAATCGTAGAAATGGAAGCCATTGTAGGGATGACGGGCTGCCATTTTTGCTCTTGAAAACCGATAAATTTATACACATACACCATTAAGATCCTTACATGTCAGTTGTAGACAAGATCAATAACTGATGCTCATTAGCTAGTAAATACATTTGTCAAATGTATTTACTAGCTAATGAGCATCAGTTATTGATCTTGTCTTCATTGATTCAACTTAAAACTATTGTCTGATCGGTTGTCAGGTGGAATTTTCGAAAATTCTTAAACATTTTAAAAAAATCTAATTAAATATTTCGTGGAGGGGCGACTAAAAATTTTCAGTGGTTGAAGAATATAAACCCTAGTTATCACACACAAACAAATTATATTTTTTTCGAAGATATGCATTTTTATTTTGATCATCCAACTTAAAAGACTGTCGTCAAGTACTTTTAGTAAAAAAAAATAATAGCTATTCGAACACACCTACTCTGTTTTTGTGATTAATTAGATAGGTATTTCACTTGACCCATATATTTCATCTTTTCGTACTGTGTTTTTATATGTTATAAAGTCAACCTGTAGCTTTGATATATAAAAATAATAGAATCTGAAGCGATATTATATACCACATATTCTCGCTTTGTACGTTTAAAAGACAAAATATACACCTCAAACACGCCCTAACATAAAAAGGTGCACTCGATTTTCTCTTTTCGATACAATTGTTACACATGTTTTGGAATTTTTTCTTGAGTCACATAATTACAGTGTGGGAACGGAACTGTACGGTTTTATAATAATTTGGTCATTCGGGAGACTTTCAAGCGGGGCTCCGACTTCGTAACAATAACAAGTTGCCTGATGGAAAGGTTGATGAACTCAAATATTACTATAAAACGTTTCTGCTTCAAGTTTTGGTAATCAAAACATTCTATACGTATATATAAACCAATAAAATTATAAAAACAACATATGCATCCAAACGTTTTCATTAGAATGGTGGGGCTCCGAGTAAATCGATCAAAACTGTGACGGAGCAGCGATCAAAAATGTTTAATAAACATCGAAAACCCCATCGTTACTATCAGAATTTTCATATGTACCTTTTCTGATATATAGTCTTACCTGTCTGAAAGTTTGAAAGTCATTGTCCAAGTAGAAACCTTAATATATTCATTTTTTATATGTCTGATATTTTAATTGACTGTACAATCGCTTGCAAGTTTACTGTACAATCGCTTGGAGCCCTCCTGTACAATCACTCGGAGCTTTCCTTAGCCAAATTCATTAAATACATTACATATGCGTTTCATTGGCTGTTCCTTGTCTGTCCTATTATATTCATCTATAGTATTTGAAATAACAGTGAACACGGATTCTCTTATTTTGCCGATTAATAAAGATAGTTAAAGTCATTTGAAACGAGTGACCGGTGAAAAATAATGTTATTCCAATTCTTGAACCAATGCATACAAACATCATATACTTAGTCTTCTGTGCACGATTTTATCATTTTTTTGCATAAATTTCGTATAATCGATTCGTCAATTTTTTTTTCAATCGGTCAGTGTTGTTGTGAAAATATGGCAGATAATTAAAGTTCGTGTTTTGAAGCCGAAGTTTAACGATTGTCACCTGTTTGTCAACAATCCACAAAAAAGCATGGATATTGAGCACGTGTTTAACATGTACAATCAGATAATTATAGTTTATTTTAAGGACATCCATGCGTATTGCGATCACCGGATTTTTACGAGATGGGTCACACTGAGGTCACTTTGCATACGGAAAATTTGTCGGGGAATTGCTTCCTTGTAAGAAGAAATCAATTAAAATAAAGTAAACTTCTTCTAAATATGAACAAATTAAAGAATTTTCTTCAGAAAAAAGTATATGTACATCCGTTTGATAATGAAAACTTTTTTTTTTTAATTTGAGGTTTCTTATGACTTTAAGAATATATCACGGAAACATTTTTAAAGGTGTCTATATCAGAGAGAAAATCAACATTCGAACAATAAGTATACAAGTCAAAATAAAAGGACAGTACAAATGTAAAGCAATCACTAAAAAGAAAATAGTGCTCGTACAAAAATAAATATCCGAAAAGATGACTAGGTGCTCCGGAAGGGTAATCATATTTTAAAGTTCACTTTATTTATTAGTCCCAATAGTTTAAAAATATATATATACGTATACTAACAATACAACGAAGAATTTTCATCAGAGGACTAGGATATTCTAACTTGATACAGGCATTCGAATATGGAATGGAGGTAGCTATTCGCTGAACAAAGAAACTACACGTATTTATCAATAAACATGATATAAAAATAAGAAGATGTGGTATAATTGCCAGTAAGAAAGCAAAACAAGTCAAAAGCTCAAACACGAATGGACAACAACTGTCATATTCCTGACTTGGTACATGCATTTTCCTATGCAGAAAATGATGGATTAAACCTAGCTTAGCTCTCTTAATAATAAAACGTATCAATGATAAGGGATAAATACCAAATAGCTGTCATTAAATCATTACAGAACAAGGACAACCAACTCATGCAAGAAATATGTCGCATTGAGTTGCAGTATAATTTATTGAACACTTATAAATATGACATAAATTGAATAAAAAATCTGTTCATGAATGTTGCAGAAAAAAGAGAGTAGTAAGCATTTCCTACTTGAGTGTCATAATAATTCATATGCCCAAAACGTAACACTAGAAACTATTATGTTCCATTTAAATATCAATTCACTTTTTTGCCTATAATGAATTCCTCTTTATCTCTAATTTGGAACAGCATTGGAACACATATCCTAATGACATGTTTTAACAATTTAAAAATCAGTCATTTCCTTTTCTCGTTTAACAGTGAGATTGATATAAGAACAACATTATTCTGTATCCACATCTTTTTATTTTTATATCATGTTTATTGACATATATACGTGTAATTTCTTTGTTCAGCGGAAAGGTACCCCCATTCCACAGTCGAATGCCTTTATGTAGTTAGAATATCCCGGTCCATTAAAGAAAATTCTTTGTTGTATTGTTAGTATACGTATATATTTTTTTTGAAACTGTTGGGATTAATATAGGGACGAAGTCCCCTATTACAGTAGAAAATTCAATAAAAAAAAAAAAAAAAATCGGGAAAATTTCCCGAATTTTTCATTGTACTAATGAACTCAAAATCGTTCAATTTTTTTTGTCGTGTTTTTTAATTTCCGGATCTGCGTAGAACACATTACTCTACTTCCTTCTTCCGGTCTTGTTGTCGTGAGACTTTGATTAGTCTAGTAAAATATAGGAACTCAAGGAACACAATACCAATATTTCATTTTTAATCTTTCTTTGTCTTTGGTATGAATAAACGTTAGACCTACCTGATGCATTGCGTTTCTTTGTTTACATTGAACATGACGTCATAACTTAAATATGGAATAACCGTATCACAAATGATATCGGATATGTTCCTTACGTCGTAACTACAATCCCCTTCCCTTTCCTGAATGTGACCTACCGAATTAGACTATTTCCGGATTTGTTATCACATAAGCAACACGACGGGTGCCGCATGTGGAGCAGGATCTGCTTCGTGTTGTTTATTCTTTAGTTTTCTATGTTGTGTCATGTGTACTATTGTTTTTCTGTTTGTCTTTTTCATTTTTAGCCATGGCGTTGTCAGTTTGTTTTAGATTTATGAGTTTGACTGTCCCTTTGGTATCTTTCGTCCCTTTTTTAAATAACGTCACAAGTAAAATCCCTAACAACAGAACCAAAATCGGAAACGTTACGGTATTTCCGTATCTTTTTTTTTTAACAAATATTCAAAATACAAAAAAAATAATTTACACAAACTTCGTCCCCATTCACAGGTAATGCCTGCCTCATATTAAATAAAGTCAACTTCAAAATATGATTACCTTTCCGGAGCACCTAGTCATCTTTTCGGTTATTTATTTTTGTACGAGCAATATTTTCTTTTTTTAGTGATTTCTTTACATTTGTACTGTCCTTTTATTCTGTCTTCTATACTTATTGTTTGAATGTTAATTTTCTCTCTGATATAGACACCTTCAAACATGTTTCCGTGGTAGATTTAAGAAATAATTCATGGAAGCCATAGATTGTTGGAAATTTACACATGGCCTGGGCCGTGATAATCGAATTTTATCCTGAGCGTTAGCGAGGGATAAAATTAACGAATATCACGGCCCAGGCCATGTGTAAATTTCCAACAATCTATAGCGAGGGATAAAATTAACGAATATCACGGCCCAGGCCATGTGTAAATTTCCAACAATCTATGGCTTCCATGAATTATTTCGTATCTAATAGGACAAATACGGTCATTAAAAAACTGAAGCGATGGTAGGTATGCTGTGTGTGTGGCTGTTCTTTTTTTACTCCCGGTTCGATAAAGCTCAAATATTCATAAAATCTGTAGCTTGCATGGATTGTTTAGTGAATAACCGCTAGAAAAAAAATCTGTTTAATTAATTCACAAACCCAACATTTGCCATTTTTAATTTACATGTTTTTCTCGTAAGCTACCGTCAAATTGGTTTATATATATATGTATACATATTTTTTAAGGGGCCAGCTGAAGGACGCCTACGGGTGCGGGAGTTTCTCGCTACATTGAAGACCCATTGGTGGCCTTCGGCAGTTGTCTGCTCTATGGTCGGGTTGTTGTCGCTTTGACGCGTTCCCCAATTTTTTTTCGCAATTTTATGTATAGAATGTTTTGATTATCAAAACCTGAAGCAGAAACGTTTTATAGTAATACTTGAGTTCATCAAAGTTTCCATCAAGCAACTTGTTATTGTTACGAATGTCGGAGCTCCACTTGACAGTCTCCCGAATGACCAAACATTATAAAACCGTACAGTTCCGTTCCCACACTGTGATAATGGAAGGGCAGACACGAATATTACTAAACTAATAGACTGGTATGTTCTTCGTCCGTGGTATTTTTTTTTAAATCGGAGGTTATGCATTTTCTACATCCAACTTGATAGCTACTCATGTCGTCGACTTGGTATCTAATTGTTCTGCATTACTATGTTATAGATAAATTGAAAACGTATAGAAATGGTGTTTTTAAAATAAAACACTTCGCAAATTGAGAAGAAAACTGTCGTTTTATTTGTTTCTATTAACTTTTAATTTTTTTGTTATTATAGTAAACATTACGGTAAGCATTTATCGCCTATTCTAACAAAGAGTTTCGAATCGTTTGTTCTATTTCAACTGGGTTTCCGCCTGAACGGACGATAAGTAGCCATAAATTAATCGAGCAATGAATCATGATCAATTTGTTTTGGATATTTAAAGATAAAAAAATGATAACTCTTCAACGATTTTCGGTACTTATACATCTTCGGATTTCAAATGTTTGGCTTTGAGCGTTCCTGATGAAGATAAATCCAGAAAAGCGCTTCGGACGCAATAAATTATAAAACGTGTTGTTTTCCATTTTTTTAAGACAAATCAAATTCATATGTGAGTATGGTCGAATGATCTTAGTAGTTCATCTACAGAGATGTATAGTCTGTCGACACTGAGGTTATGTGTTCAATCATCGCACATAGCAGGTGCGTTCAAAACGTCAATTACTTGACTAGAATATTGCCCGTTTTCCTGTCGAAAGTTAAGCTGGGTCACACATTCACGATTTTTACTGCCGTCCTTGACAGGACCATTCCCGATTAAAATTTATTAAAAGTCTGATCAAGATCCTATGAATCGTTGATGGAAATTCAAACTTTAATTAAAATTTGTAATGCGGGGTTCACACATTGCCGATTATTGCTCCCGTTTGAGATCAGACAGCGATACGACACGAAAAGTGAAAAAGTCGGATTAGTATCCTCAATTATCTGGAATGTCCTATTATTGTCTGAACGCAGTCGTTTTAGTTCGTAACAGATTCCTACTGGTCGGGAAGGGTCCGAATAGTTCGGCAAAGCACCCCGACAGTTAGGTGCGTCCCGTAACATTCGAGGAAACTCAGCCGATTTTGTCTAGTCGGATTACAATCGTGCCTATGTCGTGACAGATTCTGCTGTATCGGATCGAATTCCTAACAATGTTCTGTGTATTCGGGACGGTGTCCTGTGGAACGGGAATGATCTGGAGAAGTCCCGACAATAACAGAATACAATACGACTGAGACCAGACAAAGCCGTTTGCAATGCGATAGAGCGGACCGTGGTAGGATTACGTTCCGACAGTACCCGATCATCCCGATTATGCCGACAGTTTTCGAACGGATAACTTCCGTCAGCGTCGGTTCACTGTCTTGTCACTATCTGATCTCTGTCGGATTACATTCGGTAGAATCGGGACGCAGTCGTGACAGACTCGATCGAATTTTACCTGGCGAAAGATACAAATCGAATTTCCATCCACGATTCACAGGATCTTGATCAGACTTTTGACAAATTTTAATCGGGAATGGTCCTGTCAAGGACGGCAGTACAAATCGTGAATGTGTGACCCCAGCTTAAAAAAAAAATATTTAGTCACGACAACAATCAGATATTGTTCAGGAAGCGTCGATATTCAACCGTTTTCAAGCGAATTTATCCCGATAATCCCGTTCTAAATCCGCTTATAATCCGATTTGTATCTTTCGCCAGGTAAAATTCGACCGAGTCTGTCACGACTGCGTCCCGATTCTACCAAATGTAATCCGACAGAGATCAGATAGTGACAAGACAGTGAACCGACGCTGACGGAAGTTATCCGTTAGAAAACTGTCGGCATACTCGAGATGATCAGGTACTGTCGGAACGTAATCCTATCACGGTCTGCTCTATCGCATTGCAAACGGCTTTGTCTGGTCTCAGTCGTATTGTAGGGACTCTGACGTGGGAATCATTGACGAATTTAGCATTAATAACGGGACTGTTTCGGAACGGTTTCGGCAAAAACGGTTCGCAATCGACAAGATCTGGATGCAGTCTGGACTCAATCGGCAGAAAAACAGCAATGTAAAATTTCTCCAGATCATTCCCGTTCCACAGGACACCGTACCGAATACACAGAACATTGTTAGGAATTCGATCCGATACAGCAGAATCTGTCACGACATAGGAACGATTGTAATCCGACTAGACAAAATCGGCTGAGTTTCCCCTAATGTTACGGGACGCACCTAAC
This sequence comes from Mytilus edulis, assembly GCF_963676685.1. Taxonomy (NCBI): domain Eukaryota; kingdom Metazoa; phylum Mollusca; class Bivalvia; order Mytilida; family Mytilidae; genus Mytilus; species Mytilus edulis. Next base: position 26,454,581 of record NC_092347.1, on the reverse strand, counting down.
TGTCGGGGTGCTTTGTCGAACTATTCGGACCCTTCCCGACCAGTAGGAATCTGTTACGAACTAAAACGACTGCGTTCAGACAATAATAGGACATTCCAGATAATTGAGGATACTAATCCGACTTTTTTACTTTTCGTGTCGTATCGCTGTCTGATCTCAAACGGGAGCAATAATCGGCAATGTGTGAACCCCGCATTATATAGCTCTATCCCGGTATTCTCCTGTTTACCCCCAATAGAAATTAACCGTCTGATCTGGCAAGAGCCAGGAAGGTGAAGGTAAAAATTGAGAATAAAAACGGGGATAGTATACAACTTCAATCAACCAGAGAGTCCAAATTGAAAAAAAAGGCATGATCAATCTGACTTATTTTGATGAATAAATAAATCATTCAGTTTGCAATACAAACTAAATGATATTATCTGAAATCGATAAGCACAATTATTTATGATCTGTTTTCATCCTGCGATTTTCTTGATTAATTCATAGGCATGATATGAAAATTATTACACGATATGCTTAAATATCCTGAATTATTAACACAACTAACTTTGCAACAGTCAAGCATGACACCTTTCCTAATTCTGTGTTCTATTGGATGCACCCTGGGAAATTTAATGCATGATTCAGGATCAGGTAACTTATATATTATCTACTCACAAAACTTTATTTATACATCCAGTTGGGGTTTTTTTTGCATCAGAAATTTAAAATTTCACGAAACTTTTTGAATTTTCTGAAACACACAATGCATATTACTTTAATCATATAAATATGCTCAACAATTCCTTGACGTTTTCCATTTTCACAGGTTCTTATGTACTGATAATATATGTTGTAACGTCTCAACATGGCTATATTTTCTACAGGTTATGACAATTGTGAATGTAATAGCAAGTATAATACACTAATGACCGTCCTAGAAGGTGGAAATGCAGAATTGTCAAATTCTTAGGGTAGCCGTTGTTGTCCAACAAATGTGTTCAAAATTGTTAACTAAATCAAACTCATCAGGACTACAATATTATAAGTCAGTTTCGCTGCTTGCTGACTATCCTTCTCCGAGGTATCATTAGCTTAGTAGTATGTATTTTGGTATTGACATGATTTATAATAAACCTCTTCAAAATTGTCTATTTAATGAAAAAAATCAGGAAAGTATGTTGTCAATTATTGTTGTTGTTATTGGTTTTGGTAGGCGGCTTACTTATGTAGTAATTGCGCCTTCAATTCATATAACATAAATATTATGTATATATAATTTCAGTCATTTTTAGTATAACGTTTTGGAAATTATGAAAATATAGAACCACAGTAGTTTCAGTTGGTGATCCCTTCGACCGACACTAGCATCCTGTTGTCTATCAGAAGTGGTGCCGACTCAGTTCTAGAAAATGATAAATTCAGACTTGCATTTGAAGTTCTTTTCAAGATTTACCTCCACCAAGAATGTTTAAGCCCAATATTTGAAAGATAAAGGATGTAAACATAGCTAAATACACGTGAAGCTATCTGACACAAATGGTCATAGAAAAAAACAATTATTCAGGTCAACATTGCAGGAAGGAGATAGGAACACATTTAGTCATATTAGAAACATATTTACTGTTCCCAGGTCATATTAAGAATTTTAGTAAAATTTTCATGTTTATCCACAGCGGTAAACCAGTACTGTTCGGACCATTTGCTGGTAACTCAAACTTTTAAACTTCAGTAGTTTGCGACAGAGGTCAAATTGTTTTAATTGGTCTTGGTTTAATTCAAATCGTTATTTATATTTACATTATTTTGGGCGAATAAATAAACATTCCTGTCCTTTCTGAGTAGGTGCGAAGTATTTTTAAATGATCTTGTCGATCTGTTTCAAATTTAATAATGTATATGATAACACATATGATAAAACTATTGATGTTAAACAAACATTTTCCAAATGGTAGTAGATCTTGTTTTCTGCATTTTAAGTTTCTAGAAAGTAATAAATATTCATTATATTTCGTATACTTATTTACAGACAACTATTTTTCAGACTATGCTTTCGTAGACTTATCTAATGTCTTGGAACATAAAACCAGACACAAAAGACAAACTGATGAAGCTCCATGCGATTTAAAGGAAGAACTCTCTCTTCCTATTTCTTATAAAAATCACAAGAAAACATTACAACTTAAAAAGAATAAAAGGTTTTCTCCAGAAAATATCCCGCTGCTGATACAGGATGAAGTCGGATATCTAGTCAAGAAGAAAAAAGTAAAAAAGAATGAGGTAGGAGAAAATAAAAGTTTAAAATATACTCTGCGGAGCAGGTCTGTGGTTTTGATTTATGGACCATTTTAACTTTTGGTTCTTCAAGAAGTCATACGCTTTTATTTCAGTTAATGTCCATTAGTCATCACGAATACCCAAAACTTAATTCTTCAATCATTTATAAAAGAAATTTGATATTAAAAAAAACAATGTATATCTATAAAATAAAAGAAATTGTCACCCTTAGCGTTTTTTAATAAACTACCATTTTTCTTTGGACATATTTCGCTAAAACGCTATCACCCATAGAAAACTTTAAATATATATTTATGATTTATGATTTCTTTTTGAAATACATAAAATCTAAAATCGAAGAGAGATTGGTTCGTTAGCCATTTGGAAATTCCAATTGTACGTTCCTAGGGAAATGTAACCTTGCGAACATGTTTGCAAACATCTTGAGCAGAAATTAGTTACAATAATGTTATGATTTTCATAATCATACCTGTGTGAAATTAAAATTCCCATTATGTGATTTTTCATTCAAGTTGATTACTTATTCAATTATCTGTGTATTACCATAAAAGATTGGACGTGGAATACCTGAATGTATAAGATGTCTACATGTTGATTTATATTTACGAATAACATTTTAGCACTTATTTCTATTGTGTTTCATATTTATGTTTGTTTGTGTTAGGTTACAGCACTGTATTATTACGAAGAGGATGGACTCAGATTCCCAATCATGGTAAAATGTCGATTTGCAAAGGACTGTTCGTCATCAAGATGTGAAATCGTAAGTCTTTGAATCTGTAGAAATTTTTGCTCTCGATTAAAATGTAAAAGGAACATAATATATTAACATCCTTTTAAATTCTGACGGTGACCTATATATATTAATTTTTGTGTCATTTGATCTCTTTTTGAGAGTTGTTTTATTGCAATCATACCACATTTTCTTTTTTAGCTCACCTGGCCCAAAGGGCCAAGTGAGCTTTTCTCATCACTTGGCGTCCGTCGTCTGTAAACTTTTACAAAAATCTTCTCCTCTGAAACTACTTGGCCAAATTTAACCAAACATTGCCAAAATCATTATTGGGGTATCTATTTTAAAAATTGTGTCCGGTGACCCGACTAACCAACCAAGATGGCCACCATGGCTAAAAATAGAACATAGGGGTAAAATGCAGTTTTTAGCTTATAACTCAAAAACCAAAGCATTTTGAGCAAATCTGACATGGGGGTAAAATTGTTTAACAGGTCAAGATCTATCTGCCCTGAAATTTTCAGATGAATCAGACAACCCATTGTTAGGTTGCTGCCTCTGGATTGGTTATTTTAAAGAAATTTTGCTGTTTTTGGTTATTATCATGAATATTATTATAGATAGAGATAAACTGTAAACAGCAAAAATGTTCAGCAAAGTAAGATTTACAAAAAAGTCAAATGACCGAAATGGTCAGTTGACCCCTTTAGGAGTTATTGGCCTTTATAGTAACTTTTTAACCATTTTCCGTAAATCTTAGTTATCTTTTACAAAAATCTTCTCCTTTGAAACTACTGAGCCAAATTATTCCAAACTTGGCCACAATCATCATTGGGGTATATAGTTTAAAAATTGTGTCCGGTGACCCTGCCAACCAACCAAGATGGCCACCATGGCTAAAAATAGAACATAGGGGTAAAATCAGTTTTTGGCTTATAACTCAAAAACCAAAGCATTTAGAGCAAATCTGACAAGGTTAAATGGTTTATCAGGTCAAGATCTATCTGCCCTGAAATTTTCAGATGAATCGGAAAACCCATTGTTGGGTTGCTGCCCCTGAATTGGTAATATTAAGGAAATTTCGCTGTTTTTGGTTATTATCTTCAATATTATTATAGATAGAGATAAACTATAAACAGTAATAATGTACAGCAAAGTAAAACCTAAATAAGTCATCATGACCAAAAAGGTCAATTGACCCCTTAAGGAGTTATTGCCCTTTATAGTCAATTTTAACAATTTAAAATTTGTAAATTTTCACTAACATTATCTACTATAACTACTGAGCCAAGTTCATTATAGAGATAATAGCAAGCAGCAAGAATGTTCAGTAAAGTAAGATCTACAAACATATCACCATCACAAAAACACAATTTTGTTATGAATCCATCTGTGTCCTTTGTTAAGTATTCACATAGACCAAGGTGGGCGGCACAGGCTCTTAAGAGCCTCTAGTTATATTATATAAACCACTTTGTAATATTTGATGTTTTTATAAACAGTATAAATACAATTATTAACCGAATGTTACCATTAAGGTAGTACTTTTCTAGCCTTCGTATTGGGTTTATATGAACATCAAGATTATGTAATGTATGTAATATTGGCTGTTTTCTGTATGACAGTCCGTATTTGCATGTCTACACCATACATTGGTCTGGCAATTATTGTTATGTTTTTTCCAACTTTTTATCGCACGAACTTTGTGATTAGATTTTACGAAAAAAAAAATGAGGCGAAAGACACCCATTTTTATTTGATTATTAGGAATATTAAGTTCAACAGTTTCTAAGAAGGTATCACTCAAAGTCATTGAAATTCTAGTTTGATACAAATTTTTGGAGAATATGTGACATGTTTACCCCCCTTTTTGCTATATTTTATGGTAAATAAATGTAGAATTTTGCCATGGATACACATAAAAGGAATTATTTTTCACCCTTTTAATCAAAATCAAATCTATGGAAGATACTGATTACATACATATGCACATGTACAACACAAACAGTAAGGTTAATGTGTTAGAAATCCAGGAATAGGAGATGATGAAACATTTTGTGGCTCATTTTTAATTTTATTTTCTAACTGTGGAGTGCTACCTAACCCATTTACATATCTATAGGTTGCACTTTGTAAATACAGCTGTTTTTCAAACCACGCCTCTTTTGGGTAGATATATAATATTCATTGATAATTATTTTTGTTAACGTACTGGTTCCCAGTTATGATCTCTATGTTTCAACTCGTAGAGTCATAACTTGGGAATGTGAACAGTAAATATGCATATGCATTCAGTCATATTGAAATCTGTTGAAATCCTTAAGTCAAGGTAGAGGTAGTACAGAAATTTAGTGTAAGTTTATAAACTCTAGATGTGGTACAGTTTTAGCCGTAAAAGGAGTTCTTATGGGAATTTGCATTGTGAATATTTACAGAAATGCAACCTTTATTGGTTGAAAAAAAGAGAACACACAGATTTTCACCAAATCTGGTTTACCTCTGAGATGTTAATGAAATTAACTTAAACATGTAGTTTTATAAATATTTCAGGAAGATTGAGAAAATCCTGGGCCTAAACTATGTTGACTCAGCTTAAATTCACAGTTTACAGTATGCATAGTTTACTTGAGGCCCTGAATCCAAAATAAATTTATAATATATGCATTTTTGTCATTTAAATTGTTTAAAAGTGATAATATTTACTCTTCGCAGTCATTGAAACTCATAGATCATTCCTGAAAATCATTGATTGGATGTTTTCATCCTGTTGACAAAAGATGTTGGCAAAAGAAGGTGCCATTTTGGTTCTCATACTGGTACCGTCAATCTGCAAGTAGTGCTGCTCGTTGAAAACAAAATTGTTATTTTCTAGCACTAGTCTCAGCAACTGAACCAGACAGTCTGTAGGGGGCTGTTTTGTCTTGGCTCCGTTATATTGATGACAACGACATCAAATGGAACGAAACTGCAGAACGTCTACAAGAATTTCTCGATTTCTGTAACAACTTTCATTAATCGATTAAATTCACATCTGAAGTTTCAAATGAGAAAATTGCGTTTCTCGACACCACCATTACTTTAGAAAACGGAGTCATGACAACCGACCTTCACACCAAAAAAACTGATAAACACCAATTTCTCTCTCCGAAGAATTGTCACCCGAAACACTGTTCCCGGAGCATTCCATACAGCCAAGCCATCAGGTTAAAACGGATTTGTTCATCGGATCAAAATTAAACCATCGTTTGGGGCAACTTAGAAAGCAACTTAAATCAAGTGGTTATAAGAACAAAAATATTTCAGAAGCTTTCGGTAAAGCAAAGAAAAAGGCCAAACAAACCTACTTGAATACAAACAAAAGACGACCCAAACAGATAAAATCCCGTTTGTTGTTAGCTGTCATCCTGACCTGACAAATCTTTCACCCATTGTCAACAAACACTGGCGTCTTATTGAAAATGATCCTTCCTTAAAAGAGATGTTTCCATCACCTCCCGTTATGGCTTACCGCAGAACCAGAAACCTGAAAGATATTCTAGTAACATCCAAAGTATCTAAACAGGAGATATCAACAATCGGAGGTTACAAACCATGCGAAAGGGACAATTGTAAGTGCTGCAAAGTCGCCAACATTGGAACCCAATTCGTCAGCACAGTCACAAAGAAAAAATACAACATATTTATAACTTCAAATTGCAAAACGCAAAATTGTATTTATGTTTTAACGTGTGGAACTTGCAAAATACAATATGTTGGTGAAACAGAAACACCATTTAACATCCGACTAAATAACCTTCGGTCATTTTATACAAAAGACAGAAACTGCCCAATCACAAGACACATTTTAAGAGCAGGACATGATTTTGAAAACGTGACATTTCAAATCATTGAGAAAAATACAAATTGGGATACACAAGGAAGACAAAAGAAAGAGAGATTTTGGATGCACCAGTTACGAACTCTTGAACCTGATGGACTCATTAATGAGAGAAACGAAAAAAGATTTAAAAACAAATCAAAACCATAATTTGAAATCATACAAATTAATTTATAGAAATTCATACAATTTATCGAACATCAATAAATGTGTTAAACTTTTATTTCCAACTTTATGTAGTTGTAGCTAAAAACATATCTTACGCAAATCTTGTGTAGATTAAGCTACAAAAATATGTTTTTGTCATGCATCCGATTTCACCTTGGGAGATGCACACGCCTGATGAAGCTTATTTGTTTAGCGAAATATTGCGTATTTCTATTTAAAATCTAATAGAACTTTTTAATGTATTAATTAGCGTGTTTAAGTCATATTCTTGGACATATATATATATATATACAACTCGTCTAAACATCAACCCAACAATGTTAGATCTGTAAATTTGCTTTCGCAAATTTTTGGTTCTTCCCTCGCCGGGATTCGAACCCATGCTACTGTGATATCGTGACACCAAATCGCCTGCACTGCAGCCGTCCCGCTAGACCACACGACCACCTGGGCTCTCAAAAAAAAGAGCTTTCGCTGGCCGTGTGTTACCTTTCCTCGTCAGTTTTAATCTAGCGGCGTACTACAGTACATGATATATAAGGCATGAAGATGTTATTGTTACAGATCAGCTAAATTATCTATAGTAAAGGATCCTACAAATTAATGTAATATACAGTCACAGAAAATAATTATATTTATAAGTACGTCTGAGTCAGTGACAACTCTACAACAGATGTATCCATCGGATCGCCATCAATGATGGTGATACATGGCTGTGTACATAATGTATATACAACTCGTCTAAACATCAACCCAACAATGTTAGATCTGTAAATTTGCTTTCGTAAATTTTTGGTTCTTCCCTCGCCGGGATTCGAACCCATGCTACTGTGATATCGTGACACCGATATATCATTGAATCTGCTTTTTCTCATCTCTGCAATAAGATTCTGTCACAACTGTCATATATCTATAACTTGCTATCACTCTGTCCAAGTTTGTACAAATAGTCAATTGTTACCATTTTCCAAGTATGCATTTAGCCTTATGTCAGTACTTGATACTGAAATTTACGGACACCAAACTAAAATGGCTCTATTATGTTTGGCTCCGCAAGGAAGTAAAAGATAGAAATTCTCGATGATGTCCATAACCAAGGTCTTCATCTATGTCTTGGTGCATTTAAAACCTCATCAGATGAGAACTTATTTGTAAAGGCCGACAAGCTTTATCTCTCTCATAGACGTTTGAAGCTCAATCTTCAGTATGTTGTCAAACTCAAGGCATTTCCAGACAACCATGCCTACAACTATGTTTTCAATTCCGTTTATGACCAAAGTTTTGAAAAACATGAAAATAAAATTCTTTTTATTTACTGCTACTTCGGTCACAAAGCTGCAACTTTCCGCCTACCTTGAGCTGCATCCATCTTCACTGAAAAAAGCTGAGGAAATAATTCTGGCCTTGCAGTTTATTGCTTCTTCTATCAAATTAAAGTTTATTAAATGATCTGATTCCTTTTCAAATCTTCAGGCAATATACAATACCAAAATTAAATTAAAAGCCCGTTAATTTTTAAAATCCGTAGAGAGAGCTTTGAAAATAACACCTCATTTTTATATGGGTACCAAGTTATACCGGCATTCACGAAAACAGAGTTGTAGATCAAGAAGCAAAGAATGCCCTGAACGACCAATTATCTATACATGAAATACAGTATACTGATTTAAAGGCTAATATAAAAGAATATGTTTAAATGTATGAACAAATGCTTGGAATAATACTTCTTACATGTTGGCAGTTTTGTGTGAAGAAGAATTGTTTTATTACTCACGTAAAAATTAAAATACAAGTAACAAAAATATCGAACTCCGAGGAAAATTCTAAACGGAAAGTCCATAAGCAATTGGCAAAATCAAAAACTAAAACACATAAAACGAATGGATAAAAACTGTCATATTCCTAACTAAGTATATACATTTTTTTAAAGGAGAAAATGGTGGATTAAACCTGGTTTTATTGCTAGCTAAATCTTCATTTGTATAACAGTCTCATTGTTTTTAAATAATTAAGCCACGCTCGTGATATGAACATGAAAAGTATGTATTTCTTTCCTGGTAAATGATATCTATTATATTTCGCTACTTCTATTTTTAAAGTGAAGTTGACGCGAGCATCATTTCGAATGTTAATGAATAAAATAACAAATTAGTAATTTTTTTTATGTAGAAAGGAGACTTATTAACAAAAGATGAGCTTATAGAAATAGCTGGATCTGCTGCTGAGAAGAAAGCTGAATATGATAAATCAATACACAAGGTTCCTCATAATGTTAAATATCTCCCTGGATTTGAAGACACCGGAACAGATGACACACGGATACCAGGTTTGTAAAAATACTTATAAATGGTAGTATATTAAAACAAGAAAAACAATGTAATGACGTCTTTGTTATACGAGCGAATTTAATCAGTTTAGCTTGATGTTATCACAATTGTCATTTTTTTTTTTATTTTGTAGATTTTATATTTCAAAACAAATGTTAAAAAAACCCTGTTTTTATTCTCTTCTTAATTCTATGGACTTTTAATGAACAAAGTATCACAACGGTGCCATATAAGGTGCAACATCGACGTACACTTTTGGAGTAACTGAGATCGTCGGTTTTTAGAAGTGTGCAGTTTGCTCTTTATTCGTTTTCTATGTTGTGGCTTTGTATATTGTAGCGTTTCCTTTAAGTGTTGTTCATGATTTGCCATGTCATTGCCTGTTTGTTTTCTACTTTGAGTTTGCTTATCCATTTGTTTTTTTTTCCCGTGATGCTTCAGTTATATTCAAGTTAGGTTTGAGACAACATTAGTGATTTTCAACTTCGTGCTTTATTTGGTCTATTAATTATTATTTTTATTCGAGCGTCACTAGTGAGTCTTTTGTAGAAGAAACGCGCATCTGGTGTAAGTACAAAATTTGAATCCTGGTAAGATGAGTTTATTAACCAAAATCAATTACAGAAAAAAGCAAAAAACTTACTTGGTGTGTCGCTTGTTGTGCAAGCATAGTCCGCAATGCAAAAACTGCCGCAATCCAGAAAAAGGTATAACAGTTCGTTAATTTGCAGAGAAGACTTACAATTTCGTCTACATATGTATGGCATTGAAAACATTTTGCTAATGAGTTCAATGATAGTTCACCAATTTGTGATGATGACGATTTTAACGAAGTGTGAATACGTCATCCTTTTAGACAGACCGATTGATATTATAGAAAGAAAAAAAAAGATATTATAGAGCGGAGAGTATGGAACTACCGAGGAAAGGAAATGGACAATTGACAGTTTGTCATAAATTTTAGTTCAACATCGAGACAAAACTATAATAAAATGGAGACCTTATAGTTTCTTGTTTCCCAGTGTCCCTGAAAAATATTAAATGTTAACATTTGTAATCTATGAGTTGGGATGTGGCAAATATAAATAACTTCAAAAGTAACAGGAACAAATAATTGAATAAAAGAAGATTAACTGAAAAAATAAAGAATCTTTAGTTACATATATGCACGCCTGGTAATCTACACACGCAGAACATTTGGTTCTGCAATAAAAACCGTGAGAGGATTTTCCGGTTGTGCTTAAGTGGAGTAATTATCACCGCTTCAAAAGGTATGTACATTTCTAAATCTCAATTTTCTTATTCAACTGATCAAAATATTGAAAATCGGAGAATGCTATGCTGTGGTGAATACTTTAACGAAGAGATACGTGTATCATTCACTGTTGTACGTAGAGTTGAACTCCTACAAAATCAGTTGCCCCACGAGAAATTGCTTAAAAAAGTGACATTTCAATTTTGAAATGGTTCTATTTACAGACCTACAAGTTCAAATTTAGTATTTTTTTAGGGCAATGGGTATGAATGTTGTGTTTGGCGGCGTTAACGCTGTCCGGTGTTGATAGACGTCTTAATAATTCCAAAAGCTACATTTTTTCATTAAGTCATGCGTGAGGGGATCGGTTCTGATTGAGGACATCGTGAATGCGTGAGGGGAAGAACAAATTATATTTTTATATTCAAGCTATGAGTCGTTGAAACTTACCTAAATTAGGCTACATTAGAAAAATTTATGAGATTGAATTATGAAATAGATTGTGGGAACCTAGGTTAAATAATATGTTTCACGAAGAATAAAAACAAAAAATGTGGTCAACGATAACCAAAAAATACTGCAGAGATGTTGGGGAGTATCTCATTCGTCTTGATTCGTCCTTTTCAAACCACTCAACAATGTCCAAAAACAGGTCGAACGCAATGTTGTTTAAAGGAAAACGTCCACTCTGTTCTAATGAAAAAAAAACCTAAAAATTTCTCTTTTCCCTACGTCTGAGAGTTTATCTAAAGCACTTTAAAAAAACTTTATATTATTCCTCAATTTCTTCCATCTGGTCTTTCTCGTGGTCTACTACGTGGTCTTCTTCTATGACTTCTTCGTTGGCTAATACATGCTCTTCCTAATGGTCTTCCTCGAATTTATCTTGACTTTCATCGATGTTCGTGAATAATAAATTCTGTTCTGCCTTTTTTGTTTCGAAAATTTGGTGATTTAGTGTGAACAGATAACGTCTAATATATATAGGTGTTGAAGTTTTGATCGGCGATATACTTTTCTTAAATTTATGTGGTGATCTCTGTGACGTATATTTGACGACAGGACTACTCCTAGAGGGTTTAGTTCGCTTCGAGGGCGGGGATAACTTGTATCTCCATGGCTATTTGTAGAGAGTCAATTTTAGTCCTCTTTTCCTTTTTCCTTTGAACAATGGCATTTTATGAAATTGATCAAACAATTAGTAGTTTGATTTCATTGAATCAGTGATCAGTTGACATGTATTGCAGTATAAGGATAAAAAAAAATGTGTGTCCTTCCCCTCACGCATTCACGATGTCCTCAATCAGAACCTATCCCCTCACGCATGACTTAATGAAAAAATGTAGTTTTTGGAATTATTAAGACGTCTATCAACACCGGACAGCGTACACGCTTCTAAAAACAACATTCATACCCATTGCCCTAAAAAAAACTAAATTTTAACTTGTAGGTCTGTAAATAGAACCATTTCAAAATTGAAATGTCACTTTTTTAAGCAATTTCTCGTGGGGCAACTGATTTTGTAAGAGTTCAACTCTACGTACAACAGTGAATGATACATGTATCTCTTCTTTAAAGTATTCACCACAGTATAGCATTCTCTGATTTTCAATATTTTGATCAGTTGAATAAGAAAATTGAGATTTAGAAATGTACATACCTTTTGAAGCGGTGACAATTACTCCACTCAAACACAACCGGAAAATCCTCTCACGGGTTTTATTACAGAACCAAATGTTCTGCGTGTGTAGATTACCAGCCGTGTATGTTGAATAGAAAATCTACAACTAAACATTTGAAAAGGTGCTATGTAGTGGTAGATTTAAATGTATTTGTTGATTTACGTACCCCAATGTATCAATCCTTTTTGTCAAGCAAAGGCATTAAAATATCCTTCATTTAATAATAGGTTTAGATCCAGAAGGCCATCCCGATGACAAACTACCGCCTGTGTTAAAGGCAAGTAAGAAATTAAAGATGGAAGACATATTATCTAAGGAGGCGCTACGTAAAATAGCAAAAGAAAAAGAGAAAAATAAGGGGAAAAGACAGAAAAGACAAACAGAAGAACAACTATTTGATGAAAGAGAACACGTTTTAGATTTATTGATGACAAATGATTTTCAATTTTTTCAAAAGTAAGCTATCATTTATTCATTTTTTTGTCATAGAAATGTTAATGTAATGTCTTGATTATTTTGGATTCTTCTATCAAAGTTAAAATAACACGTGTTTACCGACCATCCAAAAAAAAAAAAACAACCCGTAGCCGTTAACATCAATGGTTTTTTTTTTATATATTATTAACTTAACTTAATCGTAAAGTTGTTTATATACTTTTTATGTCAATCTTTGGTGGATAGTTGTGTCATTGGCAATCGATCCCGATTTCCATATTTTTGGCATCGATGTTCAGTTCTTTCTGTTTTTATGACTTGTATAGTCATAAATACAATAAAGCGGGAGTCGTATGGTAGTCAGCATTTCAGTGTTGACATGAATATCAATTATAAGGTCATTTTTATAAATTTACGGTTTGCAAAAGTATGAATTATTCAAAATACTGAGGATTTTCTTATCCCAGGCAAAGATAACCTTTGCCGTATTTGGCACAACTTTTTGGACTTTTGGGTTATCAATGTTTTTCAACTTTGCACTTGTTTAGCTTTCTAACTATTTTGATCATAGCGTCATTATTGAGTCTTTTGTAGGCGAAACGCATGTCTGGCGTATTAAAGAATAAGCCTGGTACCTTTGATAACTACCAATTAATACAGATAGCGCATAAACTTAACATTATCAATGATCCCTGTAAACTTAACTAAAGAACAAATCACGAAATCTTTATATTGACCAACGAACCATAAAGACGAGATCAAGGTCAGATGAACCCTCGTAGAAGGATAAGTACATTACAATCATTCCATACACCAAGTATAATGGACAAATTACTTATAATATTTTAGTTATAGATTAAATATAGATGACTGATCCATGAAACGAAAAGTCATGTTTAAACCTGCCTGACGGACATGTGAACCTTGCAAGGATCCCATATTCAAAATATAATTAGCCAATACCTCATTAAAAAAGTGAAAGTGAAAAATGTCGGTGTCAAATTAAGGTCCAATGAATGTGTTTTCAAGCTACCGCTGAACCATGAAGTGAGGTCAGGTGCAATGAGCTGGCACCAAAAGGAAACATCTTAACATAGGGCAATTCTGTACAAGGGAAACATCAATAACCGCATGAGATAGAAAGCTTCATATGCATAGTTAAATCGCCGCTTGATAAATATTCCTTTTTTTGTATTGTGAGACTTTCGTCGAAGGGTAGACATTAAATGAAAAACAAGCATGGCAGACTTTTCAAACGACAACCATTTCATTGCAAGCTCCTGACATTGGATAGGCACACACATAATGTAGCAGGGTTTAATATGATTGTGTGTCAAAATGTTCAATACTTAGAAAATTTTCTTGATGTTATTGTATTGATGAAAGAATGGAATCATTTATTTTGAAAACGACACTTATTGAAGTCCCTTACAATTGTACTGGAGACTCCGTTGATACTATATTTTTTTAAACCTAAAAATAATTTTCTATTAATTTGTTTGTGTCGAAATAAGATAGCCAATGTCTCACAAAAAAATAGAAAAATCGGTTGTGTGTGGTTTTGTATTGTCAGAAGCATTTCAACCTGATTTTTGACAAGTAACATATGTAAAAGCTTTTAACTTGTTAATTAAGAGCAACGAGAGATGCACAGTGTATGCTGGTATATATATTTTATTTTATTTCGATAACAAACGTTTTCCCCCTATAGTATTCTTCGAAATTCGAAGTTTTATAAAAGGCATCATTCTGTAGGTAAAATGTCTGACAGGTCATTTTTTATTCAAGGTTTAAAAATCTGGATGGCATTGAGAAGACGGATGAGGAAGCTCTGGATTTTATGTTAGAAAAACAAGCACATTACGCCTTTTCGGTAAACATTAAGAATTAGTAAAAAAAAAATTAAATCGCGTATTAACTAATATTATAAAACTCAGCATATGCTACAAAATAATTAATGTTTAATAAATAATAAAGGACACGAGGTATGGTTACAGATGACACAACATTCCATAAACCAAAGAACTATAATGTTAACAATTACAGATAACAATCAGGCATTTTTCAATGAGCAAAACCCATACTATATAGTAAGCTATAAAAAAAAAAAGGCATAACAAATGTGACACCATTCTAAAAGGAAAACATACGGCCTGATTTATGCTTCAATAATGATCGAAAAACAAATATGGTAAATCCCAATTAATGACCATATGTTCCTGATATCTGCTAGAGTGTGTTGGATTTGAAACTCTGCGCAATCGCTCAACTCCATCACCAACCTATGCCATTGTTGTTACAACACAAAATTAAAAAAGATAAAAAAATCAGTTATAAAAGGACTTAACTGTCAGATCTGGACTACAAAAACATAAAACAAAAACACAAAAAAAACACATATGAACTGTTAGGGATCTCAAATCCCCCTAAACGGTGCCCATTTTGCTGCACCAGATGCGCATTTTGACAATAAATGTCTCTTTAGTGATGTTTGAGTCCAAAATTAGTGAATTAATCAAGTTTTTCAACACTTGCATAACTATCAGTTTACATTCAATTCTTAAGTGTAAAGACGTCAATAAACCAATGAGCCGTACGGTGACCTATAGTTGTTAATTTCTGTGTCAATTTGGTCTCTTGTGAACAGTTGTCTCATTGGCAATCATACCACATCTTCTTTTTTATATATATGAGAATAGCATTACCTTGAGCAATGACAACGTAGGTATAGATATAATGTAGAATCATACGAATCATATGTGTTCATTACTGTATGCAATATATATTAGTTTTGTTTTAATAATTCAAAAACATAATAAGTACTGTTGTGAATTAGTGATAGTTTTAGTTTAGTATTTTATACTCTTTTATTTGCTTAACTTTTACCGCCATTTACATAACAATAGGCCCGCAACGTCGTCACTTGCCGACGTCTCTTTGTATATATTAGACTCTAGTAAAGCATACGAAACATTGAAGACGCTTTTGTGTTTACTCGCCTTTATTATCGATACGTCCAAAACATTGGTGCCGTGACCAAAACAGAAGAATACGAAAGATGAGTACCGCGACAACAAAGATGAAGACCAGGCCTTGAAGGCATAAAACTTTGCTCAGTGCTCGGAGCACAAAAATCATGCTCGAAGCATGAAATCCAGCAATTTGATTGGTTGATTTTCGAGTCTGAGTACAAAAATCATGCTCGAAAGTTTTATGACCGAGCTGGACATCGGGGAGTTCTTACAAAGTTGCTGAAGAAAGTGGAACCGAGTTCCGAGGAACTTTTGCAGGAATATGACGTTAGCGAACTTTCTACCATTCGAGGACTTATTGTTAGGAAGCAGGAAACGATCGATCAACTGAACGAGAAGATTGTGGAGGAACTATCTGAAGAGGAAGTGAGAGAAGAAATAGAGAAAGCCGACAGATACACGTATGACATAGAAATGACAGTAACCAAACTTTCAAAAATCATTAAGGAATCGGAAATCACAGACAAACAGTCAAGTAAGTCATTGCTAAACCCAAATGCACACGAGTTTATCAATTACACGAATCATCAAGAAAGTCAACCACAGCCCAGTTTCATGCACGCAAATACTTCAGCGTCCGTTTTTTTAAAACTCCAGCATGTACCACAAACTTCCCAAATTAAATTTACCAACGTTCGGCGGGAATATGTTAGAATGGCAACCCTTTTGGGATTCGTTTAGTGCTGCCGTACACGATAACCTGTCTTTAAACGATGTACAGAAATTTAATTACTTGAAATCGCAACTGTTCGGAGAATCCACCCAATGCATAGCAGGTCTACAAATAACTAACACAAATTACGGACAAGCATTACATGTACTGAAACAAAGATTCGGTCAACCACACAAGATAGTACAAACATACATGCAGAGTTTAATCAGCCTTCCTAGTCCAACGTCAAATATTACACATTTGAAAAAATTCTACGACAGCATGGAAAACTACATCCGTGGCCTTGAAAGTATATGGGAGTCTCACGAGTCGTTCGGAAGCCTTTTAGTGCCCATAATATTAAATAAACTATCTAGGAATATACGAGAAAACATGGTACGTGCCCACGGAGTGTTACGGCAAGCTATTCAACATGAGATAACGATTAAGGAAGCGGATCAGTAGGTAAACGGTGATGATATAGAGCCAAATTACACACCCACATCAGCATTCTTTACGGGTACAAATCGCAACTACGCTTATCAAAAAGGGAAAAGAGACATAACCAAGAAGCCGTGCATCTTTTGTCAAGGAGTTCACGCCCCATTGGCTTGTAAAAATGTTATGAAAATTGAAGATAGAAAACGCATTGTTAAGGAGACGCAGGCATGTTTTAATTGCTTAGGAAATCAGGAAATCACAGAGTGGCCGATTGCAAATCCGATAAAACGTGTAAAAACTGTAATAAACGACACCATACTAGTATTTGTTCAAATAAATGAAACACACTTGTATACCAAGTCTAAATATAGCAGTACATAAAAACCAGATACCGATACCGCAGTCGCAAGCATGCATTCATCCACATCATCGGTTAGATCGCAGGTATTGTTGAAAACCGCGATAGCACCTATCACGTATGACAAGACACATTTTAACACCGCCAATATACTATTCGACGAAGGAGCCCAGCGAAGCTTTATCACTCAAGAGATGGCCGATTTATTGAACCTGAGACCACATAGGAAAGTAGCGATAACGATATCCGGTTTCGGTGAATCCAACAAGAAGGTTAGAAATTAACAAATTGCTACTATCTATATAAAAGGTCTAACGAATACGCTTATCCCTAATGACGTTATTATAGTACCACATATTGCTTATCCGATACATACATACGCAAGGAACCAGTCGAGTTTTACGCATTTAAATGGATTGAGGTTAGCCCACCCAGCTTTACAGGACGAGGATTTTGAGATATCAGTCTTAGTTGGCGCCGATTATTATTGGGATATAATTGGAGACAGAGTAATTAGAGGTTCCGGACCAACCGCTGTTCAGTCCAAAGTTGGATACTTGCTATCAGGACCTATACAATTGAACACTAACAGTAATAATCAATCAACGTCATCGATTATGAATATTTTGATCCCACACATACTAGAAGAATGTGAAATACATAAATTTTGGTCAATCGAATCCATAGGAACAGAAAAGGACAGTGAAGTGAAAGCGAAAACGAACATACAAGAAATTACCACTTACCAAGAGAATAACATTCATTTGAAAGACAATAGATACATCGCCAAGTTCCCCTGGAAACAGGAACATCCGGAGTTGCCTAGCAACGAGATGATAGCCAGAAAGAGAACATACAACGTAATAAACCGACTTGCTAAAGAACCAGAGATGCTCAAGATATACGGTAACATTATCAACGACCAAGAAAATCGAGGTTTCATAGAGAAGGTTGAAACCCCGGATGAGACTACTAATCAAGTACATTATATTCCGCACCACCAAGTGAAAAAAGATTCATCGACGTCACCGATACGTATAGTATATGATTGCACTTGTCGTCAAGATTCAGAATCACCCAGCTTAAATGATTGCCTTTCTTCTACACCGCCGCAGCTTAATAAGTTAACATATATTCTTACACGATTCCGCTACGGGAAATACGCTTTAACAACTTATATTGAGAAAGCATTCCTCCAGATTGGACTAATTGAAGAAGACCGCGATCCCACCCGATTTTTTTGGCTTAGAGATCCAAACAACATCAAGAATGAACTTGAAACTTACAAATTCAAGGTAGTTTTATTCGGATCGACATGTTCGCCATTTATTCTTAACGCTACATTATTGAAACATTTATCAACGGTTACAAGTGCTACTGCTGAAATACTCAAGCGTGATTTGTATGTAGACAACGTACGTACGAGTCTTAATACGGAAGAAGCCGCATTAAATTTCTTTGAAGGATCTAGAGAACTCATGACAAATGCAGGATTCAATTTAAGAACATGGAAGTCAAATAGCAATCAACTTAGCAACGAAGCTATAAAGGCAAACGTACTTGATAAGGATAGCGAGACGAAAATTCGTGGCATGCGTTTGGATGCGAAGTCAGACATATTGACATTTGCGAAACTAAATGAAAATCGTATAGATATTGACAATTCACAAGCGACAAAGAGAGAAGTATTGCGTAAATCATCGTCAATTTACGACCCACTCGGAATTCTTGGACCAGCGACCGTAAGAGCTAAGCTACTGATACAAACATTATGGAAAGAAGGATACGATTGGGACCAGGTGTTACCTAGCAACATAGTTTAATCATGGTGTGAAAATTTAGATGACATCCGAGATGTAACTGTTAATACGAAAATCGCACGACATTATTTCAACGATCAAAATGAGAACGAAAGCAACGAGAAAATCACATTACATGTCTTTGTTGATGCCCGCCAACGCGCTTATGGATCCAGTGCTTACTTGTGTAAAGGAAACACTTCTTTTCTATTTCTCGTAATTGCAAAAAGCCGGATCGCTCCACTCGCCAAAATGACATTACCAAAGCTAGAATTGATGGCTGCATTAATAGGAGCTCGAATGGCTAAAAACCTCACGAAAATCCTAGAATCACAACGCACAGTATTATGGAGTGACAGTCAGATCGTTCTGCACTGGATTTCGTCTTTAAAAATCATTTGAAAGTTTTGTTCAGAATCGTGTGCTAGAAATTAAAAAAACGACACAGCACTACGACTGGAAATACGCACCAACAGAAACAAATCCAGCCGACCTTCAAACTCGAGGAATTTCATCAACTCAATTCAAGGACTCGACTTTGTGGATGCAAGGACCGTCATGGATATCGCATGAGAACAGTTGGCCTACATGGACCCCACAAGTTAAACAAGAGACTCTTTTTTTAACGACAACAGATGACAGCGAAAAGATAAAACGGTGTTTATTAAATGGAATTTCGAAAATAATCGATCTATCAAGATTCTCGTCATTGAAGAAGTTACTACGAGTTACATGCTACGTGTTTAAATTTGTGAATATATGTAAAAGTAAGCGACCGTATAATTTGAGGAAATATGCTAGACACGGAAACGATATTACGAAAGATGAAATCGACCGCGCAACTCGTACATGGATTACAGATATTCAAAATGAAAAATTCAGTAGTGAAAAGGAGCAACTCTCAAACCCGTCACATGACAAGAATCTACCGTTAGTAAGACAATTGCGCTTGTTCATAGATACAGAAGGTATCATTCAATGCGCCGGGCGCATACACAATTCACAGTTAGACGACTCCGCGAAGTTTCCAGTGTTACTTCCGAAGAAAAATCAATTTGCGGACTTAATTATATTGAACGCGCACCTGCAGAAGTTGCATTCTGGTGATGGACAGACAATTAAGCAAATCGCCAATCATATTGGATACCTTCCATTATACAATGCGTTAAACACATCGTTCAGAAATGTGTAAAGTGACGAAAAGTGACCGGAAAAGCATTTCCACAGCAAATTTCGCCTCCGCTACCATGGTTACAGTCACCGACATGATTCCGTTTACGACAACTAATGTTGATTTCGCTGGACCACTATTTGTTAAAGATAATGGACTTGTTACAAAATCGTATATTTGCCTATTCACATGTGCTTGTATTCGTGCCGTACACCTAGAACTTGTTACAGATATGACAATCGAATCATTCAAATTAGCGTTTAGACGATTCGTTAGTAGGAGAGAAATTCCCAGTACTATTTATTCCGACAATGCACTAACTTTTGTTTCCGCTTCACATGATATTCCAAAGGAAATGAACATTCAGATTAATTGGAAATTTATTCCGAAAGCAGCACCGTGGTAAGGTGGATGGTGGGAGAGACTAGTTGGAATTACGAAAACGGCATTGAAAAAAGTGCTCGTGAAATCTCAAGTAAATTATGACGTATTACGAACAGTTTTGATAGAAATTGAACGTGTAATCAACGATCGTCCGATTACATATGTGTCGTCCGACATCCGAGATCCAGAGCCGCTAACACCGTCACATCTACTGCAGGGAAGAAGATTATCGCAAGAGAACAATTCTGATGTCCATTATTTAAATTTTGATTTTACAGAAGCAAACAAGCGTTACAACCATAAAGTAACTTTAATTGAACACTTTGCAAAACGATGGAGAATGGAATACCTCACCGGATTAAGAGAATTAAGAGACCAAATCGCACATGTGAAAATCGGTTCCGTCGTACAAATCATGGACAATTCACCGAGAATGATGTGGAAACTAGCAGTTATAGAAGATTTGATCACCGGGAATGATGGAGTAGTGAGAGCAGTCAAACTTCGGACATCAAATGGACTGATTACCACGAGACCAATTGTGAAACTGGTGCCATTAGAAATATGAACTTTAATTGTTAAAAGAGTTTTTTCAATACCCTTTTTATGAACAATACATGAACAGTAATTGCATTTTGCGGCCCCCAGAATGTTGTGAATTAGTTATAGTTTCAGTTTAGTATTTTATACTCTTTTATTTGCTTAACGTTTTACTGCCATTTACGTAGCAATAGGCCCGCAACGTCGTCACTTGCCGACGTCTCTTTGTATATCTTAGACTCTAGTAAAGCATACGAAACATTGAAGACGCTTTTGTGTTTACTCGCCTTTATTATCGATACGTCCAAAACAAGTACCAATATCGATAAATACACATATTAGGGTAAGTTACTACCTTCTGGAGCACCAGTTTTTAGTCTTCTGTCTTCTGTACTATTATTTGTCTGTTTGTCTTTTTATTTTTAGCCATGGCGTTGTCAGTTTATTTTCGAACTATGAGTTTGACTATGCTTCTGGTATCTTTCGTCCCTCTTTCATGCTAATGCTAATTGATTTCCTTTAATAGTTTATTTAAGAGAGGCTCAAGAGATGTCAACGGGATAGTCAAACTCGCGAAACGAAAACAAATTGACAACACCTTGATAAAATACGAAAAACAACGGAAATACAAACAACTGTCTGCAAAACACATAACCTAGACCGAGTGACACCGAAAACACTAGTTTCTTTCATATCAAATACACAAATACAATCTGATAAATCGGTTATCTGGTTGTCTGTATATTTATATAAAAAAAAATCAGCTCCTTACCCAATATGAATCCTTTTTGAACTGGTTCGCTACACAAACTATACGAAAGGATCCATTTTGTGACTCGCAGCTGATATTTTACAATATCAATATGCAGACATCCTGATAATCGGTTCATCTCAAACGAGTAGCATGATATGAAAAAAATATCATAAAACAAGATGAAAAGAAAAATACACAAAATAGAGACAAACAGTTATAATGTTCAACATTCTAATATTTGACGAGCATACTATGAATTAATAGCTTTAATTGTTCATTTTAATCATAATCAAAGTGGTTTTACAGATTGACATGTACATGTATAATATCAGGAGAGATGCACCAGATATTAAAATTCGGGTTCATCTTAACGCAATCATCCCTGTAATGGTAAGTATTGTCTATAACACGTTAATCATAGAGACGTCCTCGTATTATCTCTTGAAATGTTTATCAAAATCATTATGTATAGACTTTATAGGTCATAAAATTGAGAATGGAAATGGGGAAAGTGTCAAAGAGACAACTACCCGACCATAGAACAGACAACAGCAGAAGGTCACCAATAGGTCTTCAATGCAGCGAAAAATTCCCGCACCCGGAGGCGTCCTTCAGCTGGCCTCTAAACAAATATATATACTAGTTCAGTGATAACGGACGTTATACTAAACTCCAAATTATACACAAGAAACTAAAATTAAAAATAATACAAGACTAACAAAGGCCAGAGGCTCCTGACTTGGGACAGGCCCAAAATGCGGCGGGGTTAAACATGTTTATGAGATCTCAACCCTCATGTATTTCTGAAGACAGGTTAAATTTCCAGAAGAAAAAACAGAAAATGAAATAAATTTGCCTTTATGGCTATATTTTTGTCTGGAATTCCTTTGGAATATAATGGTTAGTCAAAGATTTAAAGTATGGATGTATAGAAATTATAACTGGACTGATGGATTTATAAAAGTAATCAGAACCAGTTTCGAAGGTAAAAATTGACTATTATTTTGTCGTTTGTTAATGTTTTTTATAGCTGTTTCTTGTTTCTCGGGGTTTTTTTTATGTTTTGGCTTCTTTAAAGCTAGCTGTACGGTGTCATGAGCCAAAGCTCTGTGTTGACACACGTACTTTAACCTATAATGGTTTACTGTTACAAATTGTGATTTGGATCAAGATTTGTCTCATTGGCACTCATTCCACATTTTCTTATATCTATGGTTATAATTTTCCATTGTCATAATCTCCTGTTCGACAATATCAAACTTATCGGTTATGCTAAAATCTAAAATGAAGAAATGCCATATCTGTTTAGTGTATATTAAATACAATATTTGTTTTGCATATTGTCGCTAGTCCGTCTAGGTACCCTGATATATTTAAGGAAGTAGACAAACATTGGTGTTTCGAAAGACTTTGAAATCAATCTTTAAATCAATTGTATAGAAATTATAAAAAAAGTGACCATCTGTTTATATGTACCCCTTCAGATTTGCGAATGAAAATTTCAATTTTAGATTTAGTAGGTTGTTTTAAACCTTATCAATATTTAGGCTTATATTGTTCAAAATCTTGTTCGAATATACTTTTGATTATGAGGTTGTTATCACTAGGATTGATTTCGATAACACGTAAGGTTTGAATTTGAAATAAGATCGTTAGGTTTGTTCGAGTTTTTCATTGTTTTATCATTAACATTTTATGAGAAATCTATACCAGCCTTACAGTATATCCAAAGAACACCACATGCCAGATCGTAACATTTTTTAATTAAACTGAAAACAGGGATGTTTTATTCCTCATAATATTATTTAAAAAACTTATATAGCAAGCTTATATTTTTAAACATATGAAAAGCTACAGTTAACAGTTTGATGTAAATCTTTAAAAAATACAGTTACCTTTTCATCGAAGCATGAAACATATGTAAATGTATTGTATTTTAAAATAGGCACATGAGGACGCTGCAGTTTGGTCAGATAATCCAATAAAATATACAGAAACAGAAATACACTTAGATGCTGATAAGGCGCTTGATGATCTTGCGAAATATGTATACAATAACAGTTACCTAATGTTAGATGTTGATCATGTGATGGCATTTACTGGGTAAATAAGCTTAGAATTATGCTTCGAAAATATTTTATTCATCTAAATAGTCTTTTTAAAATTTTTCAATTTGAAAATAGATCTTTGAATAGTTCTAGGTCATACATAATTGGTTTTTTTTATGCGACTGTCATACAAGTGAGAAGTTTATCTAGCTTTAAAACCAGGTTCAATCCACCATTTTCTACATAAGAAAATTCCTGTACCCTTTTGGGAATATGACAGTTGTTATCCATTCGTTTGATGTGTTTGAACTTTTGATTTTGCCATTTGATTGGGGACTTTCCTTTTTGAATTTTCCTTGGAGTTCAGTATTTTTGTGATTTTACTTTTTTTTATACCTATTGCATTAGTAAAATCAAACTAATGTCGAGATTTATTTAATGCTGACAGTTAGAAAATCAAAATGCGTACACTATTTGATTGAACAGAATGTCACAACAGTTTTAACCATCAGAATGAGTCATGCTTTAAAGTTTTGGAATTGACAAGCTGTAAATATTTCAACCGAAGCGTAGAATACCCTTTTCATTCCCATATTTTTTTTCTCACTGATATTAAAATTTGCTATCTACGCCAGCTTTACTGACCGCTCAGTAGCATCTTCTACCGATAAAGATGTGCCAAGAATTTATTGGAAATACTCAGCCCATTCTGCTTTAAGACAAGCTATAGGAACACATGGAGACACGCTAATAATTACCGATTAACACACTGTGATTTGACTTAACTTAAAAATAAAAAAATAAATTATATATGAGAAATAAAAAATTCCTACTGGAGAATGATTATAAACACTGAAAAATTAACATTTCATTCTGAGGTCAAAATAAAAAAAAAAACTGAATGATTGGTTTACTTTGGTATTTGTTGGTACATTTTATGAACATATATCAATTTATGGTACGTTTGTATATATCGTGCATACACTTGAGGCAGCATATGATTACTTGCATTTTAGTCGGTTTAAGTTTGTAACCTTTATTTGATTTCTCTTAATTGATTTATGATTTTTGAACAGCGATTAAATACTGTTGTCTCTATTTACATATAATTAAAAACTAGAAAACAAAAATATAACATTTAACATGAATTATCTCCACAATTGTTTTAACACAGAGGCTAGGTATATTAAAAAACCTTTAAATAGGTACTTGATCAACATTGAACAATGAACTTCTTGCCCGAATGGATATTGCTTAAGTCGGTGCACATTCGATTAAAACCATTACACTTTGATCACATCAAGTAATGAAATTGTAAAAGTAACAAAAGTAATTATAAATTTCTCTAATTTGATATTGATACATAATATAAAATGTTTATAAATGACAACGAGTTCCAACTGATTTATTCCTTTCAGGCAAGATTTGGTGCGGAACAACTCAGGCGATCTTCAAAAACAAGTTAAAGGTAGGATCGCTATCTTTGTAGAACATATTAGAAAATCAACATCAAAAACACAAGGAACAAAATGTTTATATCAGGAATGTCGTGAACGATAATTAGTGAATCCATTATTTCGTGAACTTATTCATTTATAGTACTTTAACATATACACCGAAATAAATGAACAAACAACTAACTCAAAATAATGTTTATTCTAAAATCCAACTTTTACATATAATTATTTAAATTAAATTTAAATCGATATTGTAAACAAAAGGATATGAAAAAAATCGATCATTTTGGCTAAACAAAATCTTTTATGTTGTCAATATATATTCCGATGTACATGTTAAAGAACAACTTTTGTACATATAGACACCTAGTTACTTAATTTAACGATGTTTTTCACAATGAATTTCCCCGAACGAGTGACAAAAGAACAACAAAGACATGGAGTTTACCAATAGCCCAACTTACTGGAAATACTATATCGCCTAAAAAAAAACACTTAATTAAATAGATATCAATTAACATCGATATCTTACACGGAATGAAATGAACAACATCAATTAATTTTACTAAAAGCGTTTGCTTAAAACAATACATGTATACGTAAACGCATTTCTCATGAAATTTCACACAATAGAACTGACTGACATATTTGTTATTAACAATGTTATTATCGATATAGCAAACGAATCGGGTGAAACGGTTGTATTTCCTTTTAAGACTAATGTGAAGATATGTAGGGAAATTCCAGGTAGATTATGGTTATGGAAAGCAAATTCAGTAATTTTAACATCCTACTTGCTAGTATGCACATAACTGAGAATAGAAATAGGAAATGTTTCAAAGAGACAACAACCAGATCTAAGAACAGCCGAAGGACGCCATTGGGTATTCAATACAGCGAGAAAATTTAACAACCGAAGGCTAAACACAAATGTGTACAATTTTAGTGATAATGGAACTTCAAAATATATAAAAGAAACTAAAATTAAAAATCATACAAGACTAACAAAGGCCAGATATGCAAGAACATAAGCACACATTAACAATATAATGAAATAAAATTATTGTTTATAATTAATTGTATAAGTTTGGATATTTAGGATATACGTACGTTAATAATATAGAAGGTATCATATGTAAACAACCTTGGTACGCCGTCTCGATCATTGAGTCACCAGCAATAGGATTTGTTGCCAGGACTGCTGCACACGAAGTAGCTCACAAGTAAGTGTGTATATATCTCTTAAACGGTAACAAACAATCGCTTGAGAGGCAAGTTATGATGATTATCATACATGTCATAAATAATTGATAAAGTGTTTTATTTTTTTACAAATACTATACTTGCGCATTGATGATAATGAACCCACCAAACTGTTAAACAATTAAAATAACATATTTGACACTTTGTTAGATTATTGTTTGAGTGAAACAAACAAAAAACAAAAAATACAAAAATCTTGTTAATACCCTTTGAACATGTGTATTAATTAAGTGAATTATATATTGTTGACGATCGGATAAAGCAGATAAATTAGAAGAAACGGTCAATTAGGAAAGCAGTGGTGTAGTGATTGAGCGCATCAGACTTCAAACAAAAATCCCCGTTTCTGAGAGAAAATTTCAAGGACTAAATTTCTCTTCCTTGAGACCATTTGTGAGTATGGTTTTCTGAAACGATGATAGTTCGTTGGATCGGCACTATAAATGGATGACCCATAATTTGTTTAACTCGAATCTGATGCCTCTTTAAGCATTCATAATACCAGATTACAGTTAGTTTCCGTTCTCTTTATAAAATAACAATTTTAAACTGATTGACTGGAATTTTATAGTATGCCATTGTTGTTGCTTTGAATTTCAAATGAGATGAACCAGTAGTGTCCTGTTAAATGTGTTTTCTTTAAATAATGTACGGGATATGTTCATACTGATACTTTAGAACATACTTACCCCTTCTCGTCCAATGAAAAGTCATTTTTTTTTACCTCTAATTTTCATAGTACATGGTTTCCATGCACTATGAAATGCTATACATGAATGACTTTTCATTGTCAGTTAATTATTTAAGTGAACTCTTAAAAGCTGCACTAACAAAGTATACAATCCCCTAAGGCATTTTCCTTGGGAAAATATGCTACTGATTAAAGATGAAAGAGCAAAGATTAAAATAAAAACTTTTCGAATTTTGCAAAATTTCATGCATTTTCTAATGGTACACATATATAGAATACACAAACAAAAAATGTAAGGATAAAAAAAAAATGATATTTATTTAATTAATATACCTTAAATTTGAGGGAATTATTTTCTTTTTCTAAAAAAAAAAACACAATGCCAGACTGCTGATATATAAAGCAAAAGATTGTTTTGAAACACAATACATTTAACTTTATCAATAATAAGTAAGCATTTAATGTTGAAGGTCTGAATTCAAATATTCATACAAAGAGTTTTATATTTATAAAAAAAAATCAAGTTTCAAAAAAGAGGATTTATATAACATTGTGTCGCTTTTTAAAATAAAAAAAATCTAAAGATATATAAGTATTAACTTTTACCTGAAGCAGAAGAAAAACAATTTATCCTTCGCAAACTATGTCAGTGCTATTTCATTTCATCCATTGAAATGATCATCACCTATGTTTTCTATTTAGTTCATTATAAAAAGTGAACTCTTATTTAGGTTTGAATATTACAATGGGAAAGAATAGTTTTGTAAGGTCACTCGAAAGTGTGAATATGTTCTACATTGGTCAGACAATACTTGGTCATGTTTTATGAAACCCTCGGCTTCGACTTGGGCTTAAATCTTCATAAACATGACCAAGTATTGTCTAACCTATAAGTATACTTAATTTCAGTATGACTCGAACCCTAGATGAGTTGCTAGATTTTGAATTCAAGTACCTTGTGTGGCCATATTGGCATTGTACCTTTGTTTTCTGTATGAGTTGAGCCCTAGATTCCCTGGAAACTGATGTTACATTAAGTTGCTAGACATTGAATTGAACAACGTGATGTGCCCATATTAATACTGTATATTTAAATACTATATGACTCAAACCCTAGATGTCCCTGTAAACTGGTGCAACATGGAGATGCTAGATATTAAATTAGAGTACGAGATGTGCTCATATTGTCACAATATTTTTAATTTCAGTATGAGTTTAACCGTAGATATCCATATCAACTGACGAAACATTGAGGGGACTTTGAATTTAAGTACATTATGTTCATTATGTCATTGTATATTTATTGTGGTATGAATTAAACGAAATCACAAAAATACTGAACTCAGAGGAAAATCAAATCGCAAAGTCCCTAATCATGGCAAAATCAAATGACAAAACACATCAAAAACGAAAGGACAACAACTGTAAACCAAAATAAAATTAAACTCCTTGTCTTTAATTTCAGTATGAGGTGTGGCCATGATATCACTCCCGGATGTTCGACAGAGGAACAGTTCGTAATGTCGCCGAACTTTAACATTGCTACATACAAATATAGGACCAATCCATACAAATTTTCTCCATGCTGCATTGAAAGCATTCGTGCCCACCTTAAGAAGTAAGTATATTAATATATATATAAAAGTTGGAGTTAGATTTTAGAAGATTAGACCTTTAAATGGCACATACATAGCATGTGGGTGTACGACAACCGTAAAGTGTATAGTTTATAATGTCTGTGTCATTTGGTCTCTTGTGGAGAGTTATCTCATTGGCAATCATACCACAACTTCTTTTTTATAGTTAGAAATATATAGAAAAAGTCCAAATAGATATGTTATATCAAGCAATAAAAAACAATTTACTCTGATACTTCCCTGTTTCACAACTTTACTAATTTTGAGCATGGGCATAATGCAATATTCAAAAGTAAAAAAAACCATATAACTCGCTCTTTCTTGAAGAATCTCACTACAATTGATATATTTGTTTTAATAAATATAAAAATGTTAACATTCAATCCTTCGTAGAACGAAATATTGTCTTTGCTTATTGTTCAAGGCCGTACGGTGACCTATAGTTGTTAATTTCTTTGTCATTTGGTCTCTTGTGGAAAGTTGTCTCATTGGCAATTATGATATATCTTCCTTTTTATATTTCTTTTTTTTTTATATTTCAGTACAAATCTACTAAGAAATATTAAAATAAAGCATAGTTCATTAGAGGCTATCACAAAAAGCAAAAGTACTAATAAGATTTTACATTAAAGTCAGTTTTCTGCTTCGCATGCGACAACTGTCGTAATCATTTTGTAAATTAATAAGTTAGAATAGACATAAATGAATTGGAATGAATGGGCTTACGGAATAATTACATTAGCATATTCAAAAACACTCAATACATTACTATCCACCAACAGCAGTATGAACCATGGCAGTATCATTAATTTAAGCGGTTGTGAAACTCACAACATCTCAATGATGAGTAGTTAAGCATCAAACATTTTCAATTTTCTGTTCAATTGATAATCGTTATCTTAGTATACTTTGCAAAGAAAGAAACGTATAATTGATTTTTAAGAATTTTAAATTACTTATTTGAGTGGAAATTATTCATCCAAAACGAAATTGATTAAGGAAGAGGACAGTCAATGTCCTTGAAGTTAATAAATAAAAGTCGATTCATCACCATTAGAGTTACCCCCGGTGTCGTTTCATTATGACCACCTCTCCGAGCTAACAATGCTAGACATCTACGGCATCGGTGATATCAATGCTATAATGTTATTAGCCGATCATTTTGAAACATTTGTCGCAGCAGATTAAGGATCTGAGGCGACGGTGGACGCAGGCGCACACGTATATCTCCGGCCTGTAGACGCCAATGAAGATATTGAAAAAAAAAGAATCTCAATATTTCCACATTGTGATAAATTAAATTTTTAAACGTGGGCCTCATATGTGCAAAAGTGTACCAGTCGAGTTGACCGTTAACTTGAAAAACGTAGGCTAACTTTCACGGCAAAAGGTTATATGCACTTTTAGTGAGCCAAACCAAACTAACGGACATTTAAACTTTAAAACTTACCTATAAAAATTCGAAGATGCAATTGACCGTATCCTTTTTATCTTAAAATACATATTTTGCATTCTTTTTTAATAGTATATAACCATAAATAAATTATAGAAACAAATTAATCCACCTTTAATGTTAGAGGTTTAACTATAAAAAAAAACACAAGATTAACGCACCATTTTCTTCGAAAAATGCATGTACTAAGTCGGGGATATGACACTGTGGAATCATTTTTATTCGTCCAATTTTCGTGGAATTCGTGAACCACGAAATTGGATTTTCAGCGAATAACACGTTTTTTTAAAGACTTACACGCAGACTTGGGGAAAACGTCCTTAGGTATATTATTATGTATCTATGATAATATTGTATACTTTCCTCATCTCGATTGTCAAATGCAATATGGGGTTTGTCTATACGAAATTGTAAGTCCTGAAGTAATCGGGGCATACCTTTTGACTTTCTAAGCATATACATGTAGAAATTATGAGTCTCAATTATTGAATCCAAATCTACAACTCGCTATCAAAAAAATATATATATATATATATTTATATGTAGAAAGGTCTAAATACAGCACAAACAACATTTTCCAAAAGACCAAAAGAGTGAAAAAGTATATCTTAACAAAACGCATTTGACTAACAGGTTGAACAACTATTGTTCTTAAATCCTGCCGACTGCCATTGACGATTGCCAAATAAATTGATCACAAGCAATCCAACATTAAAACAAAAGTACGAATTTTAAAAGCATTGAAGTTGAAGACCCAGAGTTCCGAAAGGTTTTGTCAATTACAGTAAATCCATTCCTGGGTAGAAAAATACTTAACATTTCAAAATATCAAAGCTTTAAATCTTTATAAACTGTTCATTTATATTTATAACCATATCAATGATAATTTATGTCAACACAGTGATACTGACTTCTGTGCTGGTGATTGTGTAAAAATATACGGATAGTCTATGCAAATAATATTTCGAAGAGATAGTACCGTTGTCAAAGGAAATAAAAACAGAAGTTAATAAAGCTAGCAGTCTGGTTTGCATCAAGGAGACAAGTAACCTCGTAATTGTTGCAAATGCGTTCTAAATTTAGGAAATATTGAAAAACTTTGGCGCAATTGTCTTTTTTCAAAGAAAGTTTAACTTTGTTGTAATTTAGTTGTGAGGACATTTTATGGATTATTAATCCTCACAAGGTTAACAGTGTACCTAATGTGTGTTCATTTATTTTCGTAAATACCAATTTTCGTGGATTGAGTAAAGTTACATTTTCGAATTAATTTCGTGGTTATGCCAAAGTCGGCATTCGGGTCTCTACAAACATTTTAATTCGTTAAAAATTTAAATTCGTGGTAAACCTGTTTCAAAGAAATCAACAAAAACTGGTATACAATGAATAATAATGAATCCGCTGTAAAGTTAGCCTTATGATGAAGTTGGTTTTCCGGTATGTTTTTACTTAGGGGTTACTTACTTGTCAGAAATTTCAAGGGTTGGAAGGAACTCAATAGACGATAGACTGTAGTGAATATTAAAACTGCTTAACATAAAAAAAAAGACTTTATTTTTGTATAGACCATCGAAGGAAAGAAGTCTTATACGACGGGTGCCACCTGTGGAGCAGGATCTGCTTCCCCTTCCATAGCACCTGAAATCACCCCTAGTTGTTGGTTGAGTCCGTGTTGTTTACGCATCATTGTCAATATAATGGAAATTGTCGTGTAAGTGAGAGGTTTAGCGCTATAAAAACCAGGTTCAATACACCATTTCCTGCAATTGAAAATGATTGTACCAAGTTAGGAATATGACAGTTGTTGTAGTATTTTCTTCAACCTTTAAAGTCAGCCCTTTAAACAATATATTTGAATACATTAGTTTGGTGTTGTTTTAACTTTCGACCAAAATGATTGTGATCAATTTATTTGGTAATCGTCAATGGCAATCAGCAGGGTTTAAGAACATCAGTTGTTCAACCTGTTAGTCAAATGTGTTTTGTAAATATATATTTTTTTCACTCTTTTGGTCTTTTGGAAAATGTTGTTCGTGCTGTATTTAGACCTCTCCACAACGAAATGTGTTTTACATGCACACGTATAAAAATTGCGGTTTTTTTTCAACGCAATCATAGGTTTGAACATAGTTTTCAATTTAGACTTGTATATATTTATGTGTATATTTCTCATCCCTTTCATTTAGCCTGAGTGCTATGATATCGAACGAGACCACGTTTGAACATAGATATGAATGTTTAAACCATCATTCAGCGAAAGACGATTTTAGTTATCTGGACAGATCTATATTACCCGGACAACGATATACACTGAACGATCAGTGTAGATACTTATTGAACGACCCAAATTCTTTTTTATGTGGGGTGAGTATTGATTATCATTTATGGGGAAACAAAAGTATATTCTTGAATTAAATTTTATTTTAAATGCTTATGTCGTCGCTGATATGTCCTGGTAAAATTTATTAAAACCGAGTCAACGTGTTCGACGGCACAAATTTGTGATATACAACTTTATTAAGAGTTCAGAGTGATAAAGACAGTGGGACGACCGATAAAGTATATTATCTGACCTATAAATTTCCAGGATTATGATTGGTTAAAACCAACACTTGTTCTCACCCCACAAGAAGTTTCCGGTCACCTTATTGCGTGAACCCCTGAGGGTTCACGCATATTTATTAGTTAGAAATATAGTCTATGGAGGAATATTCTGAAGTTAATTATTGTTCATTCAAAACACTTATTCATCTTATCTGTATTTGCTTCCTTTAAATAAGAGCACCTTCATACGGGGTATCTCAGATATGTAAAACATGGCAATAAAGAATTTTCACAGATCGCTAATTCACTTATTTGATATATGATGATAAACTATCTTTATATCCTTTTCAAACATGTTTGTTTGTTGTAAAGCTATATTTTATGCATTTCAAGTGTATACTTATCTAAAGTCGACAGTTGTACCGTACCCTATGATAAACAAGTGAAAGTAAAATGGTCAAGATTTAATTATTACGACCTATGGTATCAAACACCTGTGTCTAGATTTTCTCAGAGAAATAATCAAAAATTGTGCTGTAGTTTCTGCATAATGAGTTAGAGTGAACTTTGGGATTTGATTTGTAACAATAAAATCATTATTCACACGGCATTTCGACAAATCAAATAAAAAAGAAATCTGTGTCAAACGAAAATAAAACAAGTGAAATAAAGACTGCTCGTTAATGTACATTTTTACAACTTAAACTGTTTCTTCTTTACAGTATTCTCTATCGATTAAGTTGTCATTCAAGTTAATTAAATGTTTATTTAAGGTAGCACTACAGTCAAATTTTTCTGACTCCAATCAACAGTCTTTAAAGATTAATTTCTCCAAAACTACTCAATGGATTTTTTAAAATCTTTAACTCATTTTAAAGCTGAAATATAACTCTTTCTTAATCTGTTTCAAAATTTAAGGAAACTTTGTCAATTCTTATCAGTTTAAAATTAATGAAAAATGTACGACCATTAAATGTGAGGTTGCCGTAATTTGGAAAAAACGGGGAAATGTAAGTAATTTTTGGTATGACACTTTGTCAATTTTTCCTTTGAGGGTAGCAATATTTTGTATCTTATCTCATCAACCAGTTTAATATGATTGCATCCGTTGCAGCGAATTAATTTGTCATTACCTATGTACAGTTTGAGCTTTTTGAAAAAGTTGTGCTTTCCCATTGCCTGTGTGTAAGTCTTGAAGGATTTCGGAATAGTATTTTTTTAGCGTGTTGTATCCATATTATAGATGCGTTTTATGATTCAATTGTGCCTATTGCTCGTTGACTTCAATTAAGAAATAACTCCTTCGTGTCACGCTCTATGCTCATTTTAACATGGGTAGGCATTTACTGTCGATATTTTACATTGAGCGTTATAAAGTAAAATATTTGAGGTTAATTAGCTCAGTGGAAGTTTTGTTTATAGGTCAGACGTAGTAAAGTCACTTTGTATACTTTATGTCTATTCCAAATTTTGTATTAACATTATAAAAACAGTGTGACAAATAAATTAACATTATTTGATAGACATACATTGGTATGTAAATAAACTCATCATAGATACCCAGATTGAAATTTTATATTTGCTCCAGACGCGCATTTCGTCTACAAAACACTCATCAGTGACGCTCGAAACCATAAAAAGTTAAAAAGGACAAATAAAGTATGAAGTTGCATAGCATTGAGGACCAAAATAACTTAAGGTTTTCTCACATACAGCTAAGGTAATCTTTTCTCGAGGTCTAAGAACAGCCTTAGTATTTCAAAAATTCAAAGTTGAAAAAAAATTATAAATTTGGTCAAGGACATCTCAGTTATAATATTACAGAAGCCCATTCCTACGTACTGTTGGGGTCTTGTATACTGTTTTAGTCAAGATGGTTATTGTTATGGTATGTATGGATATAATGGAAGTCCATGTAATGTAACTTCTGTAAGTATGACAGATATTTATATATAGATATAGGAAGATGGGATATGAGTGCCAATAACACAACTCTCCATCCAAGTAACACTTTATAAAAAGTAAACCATTATAGGTTAAGGTACGGCCTTCAACATGAAGCCTTGGCTCACACCGAACAGCAAGCTATAAAGGGTACCAAAAAATTACTAGTGTAAAACCATTCAAACGGGGAAACTAACGGTCTAATCTATATAAAAACGAGAAAAGAGAAACACGTATGAACTACATATACAGAGGTCAACCACTGTACATATATGATCACTTTTCAATTTTCGCCATAATTGCATGAAAACCGAACAAACCAGATGATGACGAACAAAAGTTCACAATAACATTAACTGATGAGACAAAATTTGATGATGAAAAATTAGTATTGCAATTAAATGCAATATAGATACCAGGATTTAAGACGCGCTTTTCATATACAAGAGACTCTCATTGACGCTCAAATCAAACATTAAAAAAACAACATAAGAACGAATTTGAAGAGCATTGAAAACCCATTACAGTATTCCGAAAGTTTGGCAATTACAGTAAATATATTCCTGGGTAAAAAATCCTAAGTATTTCGAAACATTCAAAGCTTTAAATCTTTATAAACTGTTCATTTATATTTATTACCATATCAATGATAATTCATGTCAACACAGTCATGTTGACTTCTGTATTGGTTAGAAACCTTCAACAGCAACGGCATTCAACCAAGTGGTTGTAAATAAACTCACCATAGATACCAGGATTAAGGTTTTGTATGCCAGACGTGCGTTTCGTCTACAAAAAACTCATTCGTTACGGTCGATTAAAGTTACATTGAAACCTATTAGTAAAATGAAACTGACAACGTCATGGCTAACCAATATAAAGACTAAAAGACACACAATAGTACACACAACTCAACATAGAAAACTTAAGACTGAAAATAAAGATCCCCACCAAAAACTGGGGCAGAGGCTGCTTAACATATATCACCCGTTGTGTTGCTCATGACAGTACAAACCCGGTTGAATGTGAACAGTAACATGTTTTGTGTTGAAATAGTTTTTAGTACTTAAGTAACTCCAAGTTAATCATGAAATCAGGTAAATGATACGGAGAGTCAATGCAAATATTTTTTCGAAGCGAAAGCACCGTTGTTAAAGGAAAGAAAAACAACAATTAATAAAGCAAGCAGTCTGGTATGCATCAAGGAGACAAGTAACCTCGTAATTGGCGCTTCGCATCACGGTGAGGAGCTATTAGTTTCAATCGAAATACACACCATCTTGAATAAATTACTTTTCATGTATAGATTCTGATTGGCTGCGGCTGAGATACAGCAACAGCTATTGGCTTAAATGAGATAAGGAATTACAGACTTTTCTCGGCCAGGATAAGACTTAAATGTCGGAAAATTTACTATGTATAATTCAGTTCCGATCAACTGTCATTAATTCATGCTCGTTTTATTATGCATACATTTACAAATTAATTCACTATTGAAATATCAATTATTAATACGTGTTTATTTGCTTTGTAGCGCTAGGTTCACACTGCCGATCAGATCAACTCCATAAATCCCGATCAAGACAAATTACGTGATCGGGAGACTGGTCTGACTCAATCGACAAGGATGTTCGGGATAGTCTACCCTACTCGATATCGATCTGACCATCTACCCGAGAGTTTTTGACATGTCAAAAACAATCGAGTAAGGACCGAGAAGCAAGTCACTCGAGAAGAGATCGAGAGTTCGTCGAGTAGCGGTCGAATTGATCGGGAAAGGATCGTGTAGAGATTGAGATTGGTCGGAATACAACAAAATTTATGATCAGTACTCGATCATTTCGACCTTTGCTCGACTAATGTCTGATCATTTCAGAGTGGTCGAATGTTGTCGCAAAGGAATCGGGTATTGGTCGAGTTGGTCTTGTGTAAAATAAATATAGAAGTCGCAGTGATCTTGAAGCGATCGGACATTGGTCGAGTTAATCTGGAAATGATCAGACCAACTCGACCAATACCCGATCCCTTTGCGACAACATTCGACCACTCTAAAATGATCAGACATTAGTCGAGCAAAGGTCGAAATGATCGAGTACTGATCGGAAATTTTGTTGTATTCCGACCAATCTCGATCTCTACCAATCCTTTCCCGATCAGTTCGACCGCTACTCGACGAATTCTCGATCTCTTCTCGAGTGACTTGCTTCTCGGTCTTTACTCGATTGTTTTTGACATGTCAAAAACTCTCGGAGAAATGGTTAGATCGATGACGAGTAGGGTAGACTATCCCGAACATCCTTGTCGATTGAGTCAGACCAGTCTTCCGATCACATAATTTGTCTTGCTCGGGCTTGATCGAGTTGATCTGATCGGCAGTGTGAACCTAGCTTTACTCTGCAATTAGCACGACTTGATTTGCAAACAATGTTCATATACAATGTTTACAAAAATGCATTATCTGTAGTTTTGAACTTCTGACAATCTAGGCACCCCCCTTTTGAGTCGTGTCTAGTTATAATTGTTTGAACTTTTTACAAGAATTTTTAAATTTTTTAAAGCATGGGTATATAACGCACACAGACACTCTTAAAGAACATAATTTTTTTTGTTAATCAATATCTAAAAATACCACATTTCCAAAACTAATTAACAACCACATGCATACATATTACCTTTAATTAGGGAAGAGCGAAGCAGTCCATAGCTTTTTAGAAAGCTAAAACTTGTTGCAATTGCGTTCAGTATTGAGGGAATGTTGCAAAACTTTGGTGCAATTGTCGGTTTTGAAATAAAGTTTAACTCTGTTGTAACTTAATTGTCATGACATTTTATGGATTATTAATCCTCACAAGGTTAACAGTGTACCTATTGTTTGTTCATTTATTTTCGTCGATACCAATTTTCGTGGATTGATTAAAGTTATATTTACGAAGTTACCTATTTTCGAGGTTATTCCAAAGTCGGCATACAGGTCTTTACAAACTTTACTTTTGTATAGATCATCGAGGGAAAGTAGTCTTCAACCTTTAAACTCAGCCTCTTCACATGATTTTGGCCTACATTGTTTTAGTGTTGTTTTAACTTTCGACAATTCACTGTGACAACGAGAACTCATAGTTACTGGCAGTATACAAGATAATTGAATACATTGTTTAAGTATTGTTTTAACTTTCGAAAATTCGCCGTGACAACGAGAACTCACACTTACTGTCAGCTAGTTTAGAGCCCATTTCAACTAAACAGTTGCTATATTCAAAAAGGGAATTTTGATTGACGGTGGTTACATTTACACTGGTTTTATCGGAATTAGACAACACTTTAAAACAAAAAATATCTGTATTCGCAATACAAAAAAACAACGATACACAATCCCAAACAAAAATCTGTTTAATACCGTGGTTGAAATCAGGTTGTTCGCTGGAAGTGGCAACCGTTATGAAAGGTAAATGCATAATGTTATATGTCTAATAACTGGTTTATATGATAATGTCCATTTAGATATGTTCTATAAAACTCTCTTAAATTCAGATATGCTACTATGGTAATTGCGTGCTCAATGAGTTAATCCCAACAATAACATCAACAGAAGCAGCAAATACAACGGAGTTTACAACAGTAGAATCAACAACAACAGAGGAGCAAACTACAACAGGCGTAACGGAATTAATAACAACTACAGAGGAAGTAACAGCAGTTGAAACTGAATTATCAACAACTACAGAGGAAGTTACAACAGTTGAAACTGAATTAACAACACTTACAGAGGAAGTAACAACAGTTGAAACTGAATTAACAACAACAACAGAGACATCACCTCCACCGGAATTTACAACAGAAACAGAATCAACAGAGGAAGTAACAACAAGTGCAACTGAATTAACAACAACCACAGAAGATGCTAACTTACCTCAGTGGTCGCATTGGACTTTATGTGGAAAGAATTGTGTACGATTGAGATTCCGGTACTGTGGATATATGGAAAATACATGCAAAAGACGAGTTAAACAATATGAAGATTGTACTAATGATTATTGTCAAAAAGATACGGTATTTACCTAATCAGATATAATTTTAAGTATCAGCTAACATCAAAAACTTCGTTTTTATTTCGAAGATTTATTTCATTTTGTAAAACTCAGTTTCGAATTTAATTACAAGTGTATGTAAACTCTCTTGATTGTCTGCACTTCTATTTCTTATGTTTAAATCTATTCTAGGCAAACTCAATTTCGAATTTAATTACAAGACAAAAGTATGTTTAGTTTAGAGACACTTAGTTTATACTTTTTTAGTAATACTTTTGAATTGAGTACTTTGAAAGTCGTGTTATAAAATAAGAATGATAAACGAAAATAATATTTTTATCTTCATAATTTGTTAATTAAATGTAACTTTTATTTGATAATTTACTTGTTCAAAAACAAATAAGGTTAATATAATATGGTAATATAAACGTGAACTTCTTTTAAAATATGAGCCTTTGATAAGCCAATGCAATGCCTGGTATGAATTTATAGCATTTTTATTATGAGATGACCTCGAGTGTCACTGAAAAGACATGTAGTGTCGAAATTCGCAATGGGTGCAGAAAATTGGTACCGTTTATATTATTAGAAGAAACCAATTTAATATATTTAATATATATAAAACGAGCATCTTCAATCTAATTAATTTCCTTATGTTATCTATTGTACCCTGCAATCTTCTTCGTATGAAACAATCACATGTTTAAAATTTCAAAGATATGATTTATTCAAGTGTATGTAAACTCTCTTGATTGTCTGCACTTCTATTTCTTATGTTTAAATCTATTCTAGGCAAAAAGCAAAGACGAAGACGAAGGCAAAGGCAAACGCAAAGACAAGGGCAAAGGCAAAGGCAAAAGATAAAGTTAACAAAGGAGAATTTCTGTCATATACTTCTCCAAGATTAAGAAAACTATTAAATAGTACTTTATTAAAAATTAATGTGTTGGGTTTTAGTTCATGGTTACAAAAAGTATCGTTAAATATAGACGACCGGGAAAGGTTACTTGACATTCAAAGCATTTGTGAAGCGATCAAGATAGAAAAGTAGCTCTTCAAATTATAAGGGTGACAAAATCTAAGAATTTGTAACCATACTGAGCAAATGTGTGGTTATTGTAAGCAACAATCATACATTTTGAAATAAAATATGATTTACCTGTTATTTAAAATA
Source organism: Mytilus edulis (assembly GCF_963676685.1). Lineage (NCBI taxonomy): Eukaryota > Metazoa > Mollusca > Bivalvia > Mytilida > Mytilidae > Mytilus > Mytilus edulis. Next base: position 26,414,457 of record NC_092347.1, on the reverse strand, counting down.
TACACGCAAAGGTCTATTGTCTAATTTTTAATACTTATAGGGAAAATATGTTACTATGACATATACTTATAGGGAAAATATGTTACTATGACATTTGTTATCCATTCGTTCGATGCGTTTGAGCTTTTGATTTTGATTCTATTATACCTTTTACTCACAAATGTATATTTCTGCTGCATATCAATCGACTTGGTTGATATTTTTTCCCGATTTTCTAGCTCATGTAACACGATGAATTGGTGTTTTCAAAACTCAAACAGCCAGTAAAAATAACTTAGATTGGTATATATAGGACTTGATTATAAATAAAATCCAATGTCCCTCTTAAGGGAGACAATTTAAATAGGAATCTCTGATTGCAGGGTCAATTACGGGAATTGGCAAAAAGCCTATAGAGTGCTTGTATCCCATTTATTAAAGTAAACTTGAGATTAAGAGTATCAAGGTGCTTCATATTTTTTATATTTTCCTTCGATATTGATACACAAACAAGAGTGTATCCCTTAAACATAATCTGAACAGAAACAGAGTTAGGAAAAAACCGTCTAAAACCGACAATTTGTAAGTTTTACGTTCATCATCACGAGTTGGTTGGGCGATAAGTTATATCGGTGTCTCAACCTACTAGTGACAACTGTTCGTTGTCTTAGATTATTTTGATACAATAATAGTCGTCTGATCTTAAATTTTACTAAAAGTTATCAAAAGTACCAGAATTATAATGTAATACGCCAGACGCGCGTTTCGTCTACATAAGAATCATCAGTGACGCTCAGATCAAAATAGTTATAAAGCTAAACAAAAATGAAGAGCATTGAGGACTCAATTTCCAAAAAAAGTTGTGCCAACTATGAAATCATTATATCCACACAAAGACAGTATGTCTATGCTTAAAGTTCTCGTGCTAATAATCAGACCGACATACTAGAAAACCTGTTGTGGAAAATAGGTACATTTTAAGAAAGTATGATATGCTAAGCCCTTCGAAAATTGCTGACTGGAAAGGCCGTTATATTTCGCATGTTAATTTTTTTTAAATATTTTATGTCCATATTCAACAAAGAATTTATGAAGGCATAATTTCTATAAAATGTAAGATTGTGGTTTAGAAATAACCAATAACTGTTGTGGTTACCAAAAACTATTGTTTTTGCGACTTTTTCACTCTGATTTTATATTGTGTTTTCGACTTTCCCACTGCGTATTGGCAAAGGAATATAAGTTAAATTAGGTTATCTCCCGTTTGTCTGAATCTCAAATTGGAAATGATTAAAATGGAACTATTTACATTATCTGTTTGTTAGATAATTTAGTGAATTCAATAGAAAAACAAAGAATATAGGGTATACTTCCATGACACAATATCAACACATGCACAGCAACAACATATTAGGCATATCAATTTGGTATAAGTAACTTATTGCTTTTAAAGATTAATGTATTATACAGAAAATTTGTCTAGCAATGAAGAAGAATAAAGAAATGAAAAGGAGAAATGGCACTTTCTAAATAGTGTTTAACCATGGCACTTCTACAGGAACATTCTATCAGTATGTTTAAATTCTTAAATTCAAGTCTGTATAAGAAAGAACTTGACAACGTAAGGAGATTTGCGACTAACAGGAACATAAATAGAATTGTCAAATCCACCTAATGCCAAATTGGCTTGAACATGAGGTCTTTTAAAATCTCGCTGAATGTAAGACAAATAGGTTATGTTGTCAGTATCGAAACATTGAGCTGATTGTATCTTCAAGGACTATAGTAGTCCACTGGCAGCGATATCACATTTGTGTTATGAAAGGAATTAAACACATAGTGAAGAGTTGTCTCATTGGCAATCTTACCACAAGTTCTTATTTTGATATGATACATACATGCATATTATAACTGCATTATCTTCAAATGAAAAGAAAAAGGAAAAAAATAAATTGCTCTTTCTCTAGATCATTTATTAATTTTATCCGTTATGATTATCCATTTTTATACGCCCGTCAAAATTTTGACGGGACGTATTTTGGTATACAAATGTCCGGTGTCCGTCCGTCCGTCCGTCCGTCTGTCTGTCTGTCCGTTCGCCTGTCTGTCCGGCGTAAACATGTCGCACCGTAACTTGAGAACGACTTATCCAAATTTCATGAAACTTTACATAGTTGTTTCTTATGATGGTCAAATGATCTGTATTCTTTTTGGTGAACATAAGATTAAAACTTTTTGAGTTACGGCACTTTGTAACTAAAACAGGGGTGTGTTTTTTTTCACATGTCGCACCGTATCTCAAAAACGATTCTTGATTATGGCTTAAAACTTTAAACACTTCTTAGTTATATTAATCTTAATATCTGTATACTTTTTGGTGATGATTCAAAATTTTGTTTTTGAGTTATTGAGTATTTTGTAAAAAAGGGGAAGGGGTTTTTTACATGTCGCACCATATCTCAAAAACGATTTATGATTATTGCTTAAAACTTTACACATGTCTTTGTTATATTAATCTGAAGATCTGTATACTTTTAAGTGATGATGCAAAATTTCATTTTTGAGTTATTGAGTATTTTGTAAAAAAGGGGGAGGGTTACTTTTACATGTTGTGCCGTATCTCAAAAACAATTTATGATTATTGCTTAAAACTTTACACACTTCTTTGTTATATTAATCTAAAGATCTGTATACTTTTTGGTGATGATTCAAAACTTTATTTTGGAGTTATTGAGTATTTTGTTAAACAGGGGAGGTTTTTTTTACATGTCGCGCCGTATCTCAAAAATAATTTATGATTATTGCTTAAAACTTTACTTTTTGTTATATTAATCTAAAGATCTGTATACTTTTTGGTTTTGATTCAAAATTTTATTTTAGTGATATTTAGTTTTTTGTAAAAATAAAAAACAGGGTTGGGGGTTACACATGTCCCGCCGTGTCCCAAAAACAATATATGGTTATTGCTTAAAACTTTCTCAGAAACTATTTATGCTTATTGCATAAAACTTCCACACAAGACGTCGGGCGTATCATGCGCTCATGGCGCAGCTGTTTATTATAATTCAGGTAGGAAAAACGATTACAGTTATAATGCCAAAAACAAATATTGTCTTTTGTTTTTGTATGAAAGTGAAACCTTCCATATTCCAAATTGTCCGAAATGTATTTGATAACATATATGTATTTTCAAATCCCTCTAATATTATCTCAAGGTCAGCGTTATCTTATTGTTATAAAAACCAAAGAGATTTGTATAACGAAATACTTCGTGATATTCTTAACCGTTTCAACAATTGGCGAAAAATCAAAATTATATTAAGGGCTCTAAGTGGCTTGTGGTCACAACATTGCAATTATTCACAATTTGTAGTAATGTGAAGTGGGGTTGTAATTAAATGGCGGATGCAACATCTTGAGCATGATCTGCTGTCCGTTCCGGAGCACCCGCGATACACCCGGCTTTTGATGGGTTTCGTGTTGACAGTCTTTATTTTGTATATGTTGTGTTCTATGTACTGTTGATTGTATTTTCGTAGGTTTTTTTATAACTTTTTTTTTATTGCCATGGCATTGTCAGTTTGTTTTGGTTCTTTTTACTTATGAATTTGAATATCCTTATAGCCTCGGTCACACCTTACCGGATAGCTCGGACGGAAGCCTAACGGATAACTTTTTTTTCAATCCGTTCATGTCCGTAAGACGTCCGTTCTGATCCGTTAGACGTCCGTCCATATCCGTTGCATGTCCGTTAAGCGTACGTTTTATCCGTCGACGTCCGTTCTGTCCGGTGGAAAATTTTGAGCATGTTCAAAACTTTGAACGGACGTCCAACGGATCAAATGTTCGTTGAACGTCCGTTAGGCGTCCGTTTTGTACGGTACTCGTCCGTTTCGTTTCCGTTTTGTATCCGTTACGTGTCCGTTATACATCCGTTGGAGGTCTGGAAGAAAAATTCACCAACGGACTTCTAACGGACGTTTAACGGATAAAACGGATGTTGAACGAATGAGAAACGGACTTCTACCGGACATATAACGGATAAAACGAATGATGAACGGATTGGAAAAGGATAAATGCCAATTGGAAATTTCGCGTCAGAAATGCCAATTATTGGTATGTCAGATTTCTTAAGGTTCATGAATTCTTATTATTCATAATCGATCTCAGAGTAAGGGCACGTCTTCACAATCAAGCAGCTCTTATTAAGGCTAGACACTGCCCTTTGTCGGCATATTTAAGAACAAACCAAATACAGTTACACAGAAACATTTTGAATATTTATGCGATTTACATGTATTATTATTGTTGCCTTTAATTTTTCCGTATATCTTGTTCATCCGTTTTATCCGGTACGCTTCAGTTAGGTGTCCGTTTTATGCGGTACTCGTCCGTTGGATGTACGTTCGACATCCGTTCTGTCCGGTACGTTTCCGTTTCTCGTACGTTGCATATCCGGTGTGTGTCCGTTATGCATCCGTTACACGTCCGTTTTATTCGGTCAGTACATCAACGGACTCCCAACGGATAACAATTTTGTTAACGGACAACTTTTATTTTCATCCGTTAGGTGTCCGTTCGTGCTATCCGGTAAGGTGTGACCGAGGCTTTAGGGATCGTTTGTTTTCTTTTAAACTTGTTTGTGAAGTTACAAAAAAGACCATTGTTATCCAAAATAAATTAGTTTGTATCTAAAATTTGGTTTTAGATTGCTACCCCCTTTTTTATGGATACATACTTCAAAATTGTCAATTTTTCAAATTACTGAAGGAACTGTTAATTTGTATGATATTCAAATGTAAATCACAAAAAAACTGAACTCCGAGAAAAATTCAAAACGGAAAGTCCCTAATGAAATTGCAAAATCAGAAGCTCAAATACATAAAACGAATGAATAACAAAAAAAGCAAAGTCACAAAATTACTTAACTCCGGGGAAAGTTCAAATCGGAAAGTCTATTATCAAAGAGCAAAATGAAAAGCTCAAGCACATCAAACAAATGGACAACAACTGTCAGATTCCTGACTTGGTACAGGCATTTTCCTATGTAGAAAATGATAAATTGGAGAGAAAAAAAGATTAAAAGAACAAATTGGTGAGTACTGGCCTGGAGATATCTTCGAGGACGAAACATCCGAGAGAATTGACATTGAATCTGTTGTTGTTAAAACTCATCAAAGATATGTAAGGTGAGCGTTTCATCTTTAAAAGACTCATCAGTGGCGAATTATCGACACATTCGATTAGTTCACCCCTAGTTTTTGGTGGGGTTCGTATTGTTTATTCTTTAGTTTTCTATGTTGTGTCATGTGTACTATTGTTTTTCTGTTTGTCTTTTTCATTTTTAGCCATGGCGTTGTCAGTTTGTTTTAGATTTATGAGTTTGACTGTCCCTTTGGTATCTTTCGTCCCTCTTTTACAGCAAAAGTTAACACTTTGGAATTTAAATTACTATAAGTAAAGACCCTATTCCAATGTAAGCATTTAAAGCAGCTACTTTATAAGATTACTTTACTTTAATGTATAAATCTGAACAGACATAATTATGAAATCATTACATCCACACAAAGACATATTGCTATGTAGAAAGATCTCGTGACAATTATCAGACCGACATGCTAGAGAAATTATTTGTGGAAAATAGGTACATTTTCGGAAAGTATAATATGCTAAGCACTCCGAAAATAGGGGCTGGTTAAACCCTTATATTTTGCATGTTTATGCTATTTTCAAAATATTTTCAAAACATTTCATATTCATATTCAGCAAAGAATTTTCATTGACAAGCCTCTAAATCATTTCTCTTCTAACTCATTTACCTCTATAATTATGAAAACAAGTCCTAATGTATTTGCATGTATATTTCAAAGAACATATTTTAAAGACATAATATCTATAAAATGTACGATTGTCGTTTAAATATAACTGGAAATCGGTGTGTTTTTGAAAACTATTTAATGCTTCGACTTTTTCACTTTCACTTTGATTTTTCTTTTTGTGTTATCGTCTTTACCACTGCGTGTTGTCAATGAAACATGAGTCAAATAAGGTTATCTCCCGTTTGTCAGGATCTCAATTTGAAAATAATTAAAATGTAGAATTTTACATTATATGTATGTGAGATATTTCAGATCATCAAGTCATGTTGGAAATATCTATTTGGTATATGTAACTGATTGGTCTTTAGATTAATGATTTTTGTACAGAAAATGTGTCTTGCAATGATATAAAATAAGGAAAAATACAAGAGAAGTGACTTTTAAATTGTATGTATTCAAGTCGCTTCTTAATGAACATTCAATCAACATGTTTAAATTCAAGCCTATATAAGAAAGAACATGAATATGTGACGAGCTTTGTGACTATCAGGAACATAAGAAGAATTGTTAATGTAATCTAATGTCAACTTTGCTTGAACACTAGTTCTTTTAAAATAACTTTATTTATCAACGATGAATTTTAGACAGGTAGGTTATAAATTTGTCAGTAGCTGATAATATCTCCAAAAACTAGTAGTCTACTGGCAGCGGTATTAAATGTGTGTTATGAAAGGAATCAAACACATAGAGGAGAGATTGGCAATCACTACACATTTTTTTATTTTTATATAATGCATACATATATGTTATTATTACTGCATGGTCGTCAAATGGAAGAGAAAACAGAATAATACATTGCTTAATCTCCTGCTCATTTATTAATAGTATCCGTTAAGTTTACCAATTTTATATTCAAGGTAAGGAAAACGATTTCACTTTTTATATCAATATTTGCTAAAAGTTTGTTTTTACATGAAAGTTAATCCTACCATATTCCAAATTGTTCGATATGTGGTTGATAGAATAAGTTTTTCCGAATCCCTCCTGTATTATCTCAGGGTCAACATAATCTTAATGAAACCATAGAGATTTGTTTATCGTACAACTTTTCTATATTCTTCACCCTTTTTCAACCATTGGCGCAATAAAATCAAAATCATGGGATTCGTGTTGCTCAGTCTTTAGTTATCTATGTTGTGTTCTATGTTCATTTGAATGTTTTTTGTTGATTTATTTATGTTGTGTTTTTTGCCATGGAATTGACTGTTTTATTTATAAGTTTTGAATATCCTTTTGCGATCTGTTGTCTCTCTTTTACGCTCGTTTTGAAAATGCAAAAAAGACCATTGTTAACCAAAATAAATTACTTTGTATTTGGATTTCTACGTCTCTTTTTTGGATATATACCTCAAAATTGTCAATTTATCAAATTACAATTTTGAGCCAGCTAAAGCAACTGTTAATTTGTAACACATTCAAATGTAAAATCACAAAAAAAAACTGAACTCCAATGAAAATTCTAAACGGAAAGTACCTAATCAAATGGCAAAATCAAAAGGACAAACACATCAAACGAATGGATAACAACTGTCATATTCCTTACTTGGTACAGGCATGTTCTTGTGTAGAAATTGGTGTTTTAACCCTGGTTTTATAATCAGCTAAACTTCTCACTTGTATTACAGTCGCATCAAATTCCATTATATTGACGACTATGTTTGAACTAAACAAACAGACATAATAAATAAAAATGTCAAAACTAGGAGTACAGTAGTCAACATTTTGTTATAATCTTAATCACTATAAAAACAAACAAATATCGTTGCTGAGCTTTCAAAAATGTGGCAAATTTTTCAAAAAAAGATTCTCTTAAACAGGCTTTGAAAATTTTGAAATTTTGTTTAAAATATACGCTTCCAAAATGATGTTTGTGAACTTGAACATTTTTGTATATGGCTGTGAAATAAAAACTTGGAACTATTCTATGATATAAAATCTAACCTTATTTTCACATAACTGGAGAAATCTACCAGTTTTTTTATTCACAAAGTCATTTTACAACTATTTACAAGCTAACATACTACATTTTGGAACCAAACTTTTCAAATCATTCAGATTGGCTATTTTTTCACATGTCTTATTTTAATTGGTTTAATTGGTCTGAATGTGTGATATTTTGGAATATCAGAGATTTCCTCCCTACAAGCCGGTTGGTGTGAAAAAGTATTTTTTGCAAAAAAAGTCATATACAACATTTTGGAAGCCCCGCGACGATATGTTACAATGGAGCACAAACAGGCATATAGACAAAACACATTCGCAAAATTGAAAGAAAAAAAAATTACAATAACATAATAAAGTCAGGAAAAACTCTGACGAAATTTTTTAACTCAAAGTTTTTTGGACGGACAGACGGACGAAGAGACGAAGATAAAAGTTAACAATCATAAATCAAAGGAAAATATATAGCATCATGACCAAAAGAAAACGGACGACGAGACAAAGTTTAGTTTTTGCCGAAACTGATAGCATCTTGTTTAGTCGTATCGTTATCCCTTTTGCGGTTTTGTGGCGTGAGAGCAGAACATATCTTATGGTGACATATTGTTATTTATTTCGAACATGTAGATACATAATTGTAAAATTTTAATGAAGTGTAATATGAATTTGTGAATGTTTTGATTAAGTTACCTACCATGCAGTGTGTACAAAATTGTAAAATTCCAATTGGCTATTCTTTAAATTGATGATGACCAGCGAAGGTCGTGACAGACAATTTTTCCCTTACCAACGATATGTGTTCCGGTTTCAATCGGAAAACCTAAGTAAGTACATAAAAAAGATAGACACAATAGAACTTTTTTTTTATAGTTCGCTTTGTTCATTTACCGAATTAGTTCACATTCAATGAGGATCGAGGTTGAAAGCTTGAAATATCAACTTGCAGAAAATCTAAATAACATATATGTATTTTCTCTTCAAAACATTTGACCGGATTTTTTTTACTTGTCGGGTCACTCGGTTGAAACAGATGATATCTTATTCTGACTCAGCAGTGGCGGTCAAATCAAAACAGTTCATTTTATTAAGTTGAAAAGCATTTACAACCAAATTTCTAAAATATTGTGCCAAAACGGCTGCTGCAATCCTGGAACTCTAAGAAAGATTTCCTCTGCTATTTTTGCTAAATGGGTACCATATTTGGTATAAAGTGTAATTTGGTTACTGTGACTTTCTACGTGATCAAACTCGATTCCAGTGAATACTCCATTTGTTAATATATACTGTGAACGTTTCGTGTATATTCAAATATATTGAACTATGCTGACTGACATGCATATGGTCAAATCATAAAAAATACAAATTTTTCAGTCTCTACGAAAACTTGTAAGATTTCCGCTGCTGTTTTTGCTAAATTGGTTCAATATGGGTACTCGGTGCAATATGTGGGTAATATGACTTTATATATGATCAAAACCGGGTTGAGTACTCATACCACATAGTCTAGTCTAACCTAGTCTGTTTCCCGGCCGTTATTGAAATTCTTGACAATATTTGTATATTCCGAAGGCATACTGAATGTTTTACGGAGGGGACCAACCTAAGTCTAACCTTATGTATAAGTGCCCGTCAGTAATTGTTGTTTTAATTTAAAACCATAACAAAAGTAGGAACAACTGCAATCTTACAACATATTCTTTCAAAGTTTACCATTCCGGATAGCCAATTGTTATGAAGGAGGTTGATCTGCTTGGGATGATTCGGGGGAATTTAGGAACTAAGTATGCTGGCCTGGTAATAACAGTCAAACAATAAAAGCTAAATAAAATGATAAGAGTAAGAGAATAGTATATTTCAGATGATCAAGATTATTTGTGATTTCATATTGTCGAAAACTGCAGTTCGTGCATAATATTTATAAAATGTTAGTTTTTCGTCGGATAGAGTCCAAACTTTCTATAAATGAGATTATCGGATCATGAGATAATCTTCCTGAAATTGAGATTCATTGAAAATTTGTTAAAGTATTGAGTCCAATATATTTCAGCGAGCGACATTTGACAAATTTCAATTACAAGACTGATTGTTTGTATATTCATATTAAAAGAATCAGCTGCTCGACACAATATAAAGCCTTTTTTAAACTGGTCGTCGAATAAGTTGAAAAGCATTTACAACCAAATTTCAAAAAATGTTGTGCCAAAACGGCTGCGGCAATCCTGACGTGGAAAATCTTTAGTGATTGGAATAATCTAACAAATTTGCTAAAATTGAACATATATTTAATGAACGGGAAAAAATGCTGACTACTGGGATGAAGATATCTTCGAGGACAAAAAGTTCAAAAGCAGCGACATAGAACCATTGGTTGTTCGGAAAAAGAGTGTGCCAATTACTACTCAGGCAATCAATTTCTTTCGTAGAAAACCCTACGGCTTTTGAATAATTCAACATTTAAAAAAAGTAAAACGAACATATATCATTTATATCATTTATACAACTTTAAATAACTAAAATTGAGAATGGAAATGGGGAATGTGTCAAACCTTCATTTGTCGATAATGTATTTTCAGTCTTTCGATGAAGTAAAACATATTCCTGTTTAGTAACCAAGGTTATCGGCGCTAGATTACGATGAATTAGCGTGTACTCTCATATGACGATTCAGATTACCAGATTGTGAAAATCTTAAAAGGCAAAGTTTACATTGGTATGGTTTTTCTCCGCTATGAATTCTTAAATGCTTTGTTAACGTTGAGCTATCAGAAAATGCTTTCTTACACAAGCGACACCGGTACGGTCGTTCACCAGAATGAGTGCGCATGTGTGTTGTTACGGATGAACTCTGGGAAAATCTCCGATCACACATTGGACACCTGAAAGGTTTTTCTCCGCTATGTGTTCGTACATGTGCTGTTAGGTTAGCAGCTTGTGAAAATGACTTGCTGCAAGTTGAACATTTATACGGTTTCTCCCCAGAGTGAGTTCGTAGATGTGTTTTCAAAGTACTTGGTCTGGCATAAGTCTTACCGCAAATTCTACACAAATTAACTTTATTTGAATCCGCTTGTAAATTTACTGCACTGAGATGATTGCTGGTTAATTTCAACCTCTTCCAGTGAGACACGGCACAAAATCGTGATGCTTTGCATGAATCACCTGATCGGTAGAGGAAGTTCTTTGAGTCTGAACTTGGAATATGTCTTACTTCTGAAGTAAATGAATACGGTTGAGGATAGGAATGATTTTGTAAACTGTTGTATTGAGGTGACACTGGACCCATACCATATTGAGGCTGCTGATATTGAGGAACATATTTTCCAGGAGATGTCTGTTGATTGCCTTGCCACTGTTGTTGTACATTGTATTGGTTATTTGGTATCCCGTGAGGAACTCCAACATTCATACTCATCGAAACATTAACACTCATTGATGGAAATACATTGGCCTGATTTTGAAAACTTTCTCCTGGATATTGAAACACACCATATTGAGGCCCTGGCGGTGGCGAGTACATGTTTTGACGATACTGATTACCAGGGCTCATATATGAAACATGTTGAGGATGCTGAAAACTGTTTGGTGTTGGTGAACATTGATTAATATGCACAGAAGGTGACATTCGACCCGAGTAGGATGGGCATACAACTGTGTGTTTTAGTGACAGCAAAGCATCGGCGATATCTTGAGGCGATTTCTCCTTTAGTACGGAATAATCTCTGAAAAGAAAAAAAACTTATAATTCAATTTATTCATTGAGAGATCATATATCTATGATAATTATGTTTAACTTCGCTTCAAAGAGATATTAATTTTATAATATTGACCCCTAAATAAACAGTCAAATCTTTTCAAATCCTGTTAGATTTCCCGCATAAAGTTTTACCCATGTGCGCCCGTCCGTATGTACATACATCCCGAATTTGGTTTTCTTTCTTAAACTTTTAAATTAGTTTGCCACAATCAAATGTTATAAAACTTATACGCAATGCTTATTGTCATCGTTCTCGAGTAATGTCCCTTTATAAAAGGGGACAAAATTGAACACCTTGCCGTTTATTCACATGGACACATTCTGTGGTCATTGTTGTGTTGTTTTGTTTAGTCCTGATGTGATTTTTTTTAATGGATTTATGAATTTTGAACATCGGTTAAATACTGTCACGTTGGATTTACATACAGATTTTTAGAAAAGTAAATTAAGAATGAAAGTCAATGTTGTTATATTAAAAATATAATGAATGCGTATTGAAAGGGGTATCTTTAAATATCTATTTTGTTAGTAACCTTAATGCTAGGAATTCAATGAATAAAGGAAATTTGTAGAGGACAAACCTCAAATTAAACTTCATCGTTATCTGATAAATTAATGACTTGTGAAAAAAGAGGCAGAAAAATACAAAAGAGATGATTAAAAAATCATAAAATGTCCAAGAAAAAAAGATATTACCATGAAATAAAACTAAGAAAGGGCATTCAAAACAGTCCCAAACACTTACCAGAAGTTTTAACCATGGGTAACACAACCCCAATTATAAAAGAGGATGTAGATAATTCCTGCTCTAGAAGTGATACACGTTGTGTTACTCAAGACAAGACAAATTTCTGTTATTTTGACCATTAGCTCTGTTTAGACTATTTCGGTTCTGATATATTCTTGGCTTTAGATCATTCGGCGTTGAGCGTTCCTGGTAAAGTTTGAAAATTTTCAAGTGAAAGGAAATCATCTGTTTAGCGGAATGTGATGTTAATGGACAATAGTTGCTTATTTTGTTTTTCCTGAGAGACTCCTGTAAAAAGGTAGACCAGAAAAGGAATACTGTTGGTTCCCATATGACTATCAGCATCACAGATGTGTTGTCAAGAAAGACATTAAGCATCAAAAGGTTATTGCGTTCAATATAATAACTTTTTTTAATGGAAAACAGTTATCAGATGCAATTGGGATATATATTTTTTAAACCAAACGGCTTTTAACACAAACATTTTCATAGTTTTAAAATAAAATCGCTTTTAGTTATTTAAATAAAATTAACTACATGTTCCTAAGACAGAATTATTTGAACAGTGGTTGTTTTCCTATAGATTATTTGATTGTAAACGAATTTATAAAATATATAGTCTTATATGTGCAAAAATTACTGTCTTACCATTAAAAGTTCCAATCAATACCATGTACTGAGTCTGTTATTAAACAAGTCAGAAACACATATTAACAAGTTATAAATAAAGGAAATCAAGACTCATTTCTTTACATAGTCATTGAAGTTTATTTTATTATCACCGAAAAATGACAGTAACTAGACACAAATCAAACAAGTTTAAAATATAATGATGGTCACTTTCGTGTTAATTAAAATACGAATTAGTAAAAAACAAACATCAAATGAATGTAGTAGACCCATCTTACTGTTTATATTAAGCATATAAACTTTGACACCTTTGTATAACATTGTTATTTATTTAACAAACTAACCATAGTATATGAAAGATGATATGATGTTTGATTTAAACAATGTTGACACAAGTTTGATGTTTGACAACTACTGTCACCTCAGAACGCCTTTTTGCGTCGTATACTTATTTATACAGAAAATATCTTTCTAAAATTCCTAATGGACTACTGCAAGTCAAAATTTCTGCACTATGCCACATATCAAAATTGTCCAGAAGGTCCTTTATCGAACGTTGATTGATCTGAGTTACCTAATAGAACCGATCTTTCTTTGTTATCGTCCTGAATAATGATGATATATTTGTCACTGGACATTAAACAACCAATCTAAAACTTTTGTAACGTCTACATATTTTTTTTCTTTTTTGAATATAATATTATTATTTAACAGTAAGGCAGTATTAAAACTGTGTTCACATAATTCATGATAATGTAAATAGAAGAGATTTATAAAAGATATTAAAGAACAAACTTCATATAACGGCGATTCTTTACGCAATAAAAACTTATATATATAATAAGTGTAACGTAAGGGTACCCAAATTGCACCTATTTTGACGTTTTTTACGCCTACGTTTATTTTAGATTTTTAAAAAGTGTAGTTTGGTTTTTCGTCGAATCAAGTCCCAAACATCTATAAATTAGAAAACGGACCATAAGATTATCTTCCTGAAATTTGGCTTTATTGAAAATTGCGTGAAGTATTTGTATCCTATATACTTCAACGAAAAGAAATGATTTTGCCGAAAAAAATATCTTGTTTTACAAAATTGTTTTTTGTTTTATTTGTATATTCATAATAAAAAAATCAGCTGCTCGACACAATATATAGCCTACGCTCACTCGACAAAAAGCTTCAAATAGTGACTCGTAGCTGATATTTTACGATATCTATTAATCGGTACGTAACACACGAAATACAATGGTTAACTCCATATCCATAATTATGATTTATTTCTATCGCAGTCTATGTGTATATGGTTATTATCGTCTTTGGAGAAAACTTATTACTAATTAAAATTATTTTGCAATTCCCTATGACGTTTTTTTTTTTATGCAATGGAGAAAAAAAAATGTTACTGGTATTTTATTTCTAGCTTAAAATATGTATCATTTCATAAAAAGTATAAAATTGAACTGAAATTATTTGCAGTTAGAATTCAACAATTTCTAAGATATATGTCGACACGCCGATTTGTAAAAAGTTTAGTTTGGTCAATGGTTGATTTTGAATTTTTTTATCATCTTTGAGTTATTTGTCAAAAAGATACCAATTAAGTTTTCGGTATCTTGTTTAATGGAAATATGTGGAAGTTTTTAAATACGACTGAATTAATGTTTTATTTATAAATTACTGAATATTTCGAATTATTCCAAACTACTCCGAAGCTTTGAAGATGGCGCCATGCGCTTCTGTGTGGACTACAGGAAATTAAGTGCAATTACTCGCAAAGACGCCTATCCACTTCCGCGCATTGACGAGTCACTATATTCACTATATCCACGTGTTGAAGGGTCTGTGTTTAAAACTGTGGGAATGTGTTATAATATCAAATAATTATCCTATGGTTATTGAATAGTAACTAAAGTTCGCTTACAGAAATATATGAAAAATTTATCAAGCAAACCGAAGGAACATGCATTTAAAAAATTTGGGGGTTAGTGTTCCGTAGACTAATCGAAAATGTCTTCAACTAAAAAAAGGGGAAAGGCTTGAAAATTGAGAAATCAATTCCTTTATACCAATTCCATAACATGGGCATGACTTTGTGTAAATAACACTTACTTGTAAACTGGAGCACATGGTGATATATTGAAGATACTAGGGACTTGGTCGACTTCTATAGTGGCTACTGGGTACGTATTAACACTGACTTCTACAGGAGATTTGTTGTATTCCATACAGAATGGTTTGGTTTCCTGTGGAGTAGCACTTCTCCAGCCATCATTACTATTTACATTGTTACAACTATAGGCATCAGGATGTTCGGGAAACATCTATATTTCAAATAAAACAAAATCTAAATAAAAGTTTACGGCTCACCCTAACTGGAATTAAACATGAGAAAACTTGATTAATATGTTAAATTTTTTTTAATTAAATGCATGATTTCACCAAATATTTTCCTGACGTCTTTTATGATGATGATAAAATGTAGATAAATTGTACTGTATTAATTTTAAAAATTTGATTGAAATAAAAGCATGTGATCAAGGATAAATGCAGCTTATGATTTCCGTAGCAAAAAAAATCCGCTTAAAACGCTGCTAAGGGTCGTCCTAGACTTGCATTGAGGCGAGAGTTCTCGTCTCCCTCATGAAGTCCATACTGTGAATTTGAGATAAAGACCAGCAATAAAAGTGTTGTGTCTTTTTGTGTTATTACTGTACTGATTTGTGCCATGGGTGGATACCCCCATATCCTTTCTTTTCTATTATCAATATGTAATACCAAAACTGACATTTTATACATGTATATAAAAATGAAATATGGAATTATTTCAAAGATACCTAAAATTGAGTATGGAAATGGGGAATGTGTCAGAGATACAACAACCCGACCAAAGAGCAGAAAACAACTGATGGCCACCAATGGGTCTTCAATACAGCGAGAAAATCCCGCACCCGGAGTCGTTCTTCAGCTGGCCCCTAAACAAAAATGTGGACGTCAAACTAAACTCCGGAATGTATAAAAGAAACTAAAATTTGTATACTGTGAAAGGAAGGAGAAAACGTTCATCAAACTATTAAATATTAGATGAGTTATGATTACAGGAATTGTAATGAATTGCAAATCAACTGTTAAATTATTTATTCTCTTTGTTGAATTTTAAAAAGGAGGAAATTAGAAAGTAGAGAAGTGACACTATAAACTAAAATTGAATTTGCTAAATATGCGTATATGGTCTAAAAGTTGTGGATGCCTAATTTGTTTTATTTATCAAGTGACCGATTATCAATTTATAATATGTCATGGTTTTTAAAAATTAAACTCTCCTTTATTAGTGTTATTTTATTTAATTAAATGAAAGTAAAGGTCAGTTCTTTTTATGAAAATTAAGCAAGACCTTCTTTAAATAAATTTTGCGATATTTTCTATTTAAAAGAATTGACACTCAGATAAGTAGTAAAATATGTTTGATTACCTGAAAATGTGAAAGTATATATAAAAAAAACAGCAGCAAGTAAACTTTCATTTTTGAGTCGGAAAAAAAGACAAAAACAGCTGGTACTAGTAATAAGTTAATGACACGTTTGTATTTATACCAGAGAGGTATTTATCGGTCCCCCTTTTTTTTAAGTAAATTATTAATTTCTTCAAAAATATGAAACGACCGCAATTCATAATTAAACAAAAACTTTGTCCAAAGATTTCACTGGATTAAACTTCATCAGGAACGCTCAGAGAAAAAATGAAGCCAAAGATGTGCAAATATACTAGTATACTATATAATAAAGCACCTGTTATTGTCTTAGGCCGAATAAACTTTCTTGAGAGAAAACATACGTTTCAGAAAAACAAAGTGATACAAGTGATATAAATATTGACCTACCTTGATAAGAATAATTCTAAAATTGGTCAAAATTGTTCATTCGGATATAAAACTAAAATATGAAAGTTAATCACAATACACAGCATTAAAACATTAATGAAAAAAATAATTATTATAATGAAGGAGTTAGTTTCATTGGTTAAGATGCGTGTAGGGGAGTGTCACCAATATAACGTTGTTGTCGTCGCATGAAATCAATTTTAGTTTTACCATAAAACATTTCTGATAAAAGAATAACACTTGTTTATAAAGATCATAGAAAGCTAATTACAACTGTCTTAATAAAACGGATGCCAATTACAGATTTCAGCAAATATGGAAACGCACGTGCATGTGCGTTTGTCTGCTTGGATACTCTGATCGCGAGCAGCGCGTGTCAGCTATAGGAAAACGTTAACTACCAGATTAGCAATATAATACCGTTTGGTGTCGTATTAATAAGATGATATTGAATATAGTTGTTACTCAGTTGTGGTCATTATAAAAATAAAAACATGTCGAACATGGACTTTAATGTTTTCAAAACAGAATATTTTATACCAGAGTAAACCAATTATTCCTTATTTTCTTTTGTAATTCATATGTAAACATATCATTATGCTTTCACGGCATAGAATGAAAACAAAAATAATCAGTTTATGATAAACAAAATAAGAATTCTCATCATGTGGCATTCACTTTCAAATCGAAAGTTTTATTGGTTTCGATTTAAAAATTATCACAAAAGACAATCTTATCTCTTTTTTTTACTATTCAGTCTTAAGTTAGTTCATGCACATATATATATGGGAAGTATATTTCAAAGCAAGAAGATAACTTTGTGAAAATGTGGTATCTTTTAGAGACGCCGCGTAGGACTTCAATTCTATTGTCACATCACAAACAAACATTAGACTGTTCAATGTTTTCTACATCACAATCAAATATTAGTCAGCTAAATATTGTCTACATTGTCAGGAAAACTTTAGATTGCATACCATGATTTCGTTTTAGCTGGCGGTTCTGTTCATATGTTATATTTACTCGGTTATTTTCGGTTCTTATATATATTTGTAGAAATAACTGCTTCCCTCTGACAATAGACTGGTGTGTCCATGCTGGTGTATTAACAATAATGACCAAATGATATAAACAATCCCTTAAAGTTGTAACGATACCACACCCTAATGAGTTACGCTTAACTTTATAGTGTTTACAGGTATTTCCGATGGACCCTTTTTCATTATTTATATGAAAGACTAATTAAAAACTCATACTATCATAAATAGTTATATCAAATAAAATTAACTTATAGTTTAGAATGACACCGCATGTTTCTAAATCTTTTTGGAAGTCCAAAAATATAAGAACAAACCAAAGGGGTACTTGACATATAGGTACAAAAGAGACTGACAAAAGCATGAAAAAATAAATACGAACAAACATATGGACTGCTAATAGTGGCTGGTTCGTTTGGAAATGATGTAACATGAGTTAATAACACAAATATAAATGATGGTGCGTCTAAGGCGCTTTTCTAAATTTACCTTCATCAGGAAAGCTTTTGAAAACCACGACTGTGTGAGTACTTAGATATGCGAGGAGCTCTTTGACCAAGTTGGACCTATGCGGAATAACAAAAAGAAAGTTGAACCCAAACAGATTAAAAAAATTAAAGTTGGACCAAAACAAAATAACACAAAAAAAAGCTAGACCTGAACGGAATGATAAAAAGAAAGTTGGACCTCAACGGAATAACAAAACGAAAAGTGAACCTAAAAGGACTAATCAAGAAAGATGGACCAAAACGGAATGATCAAAAGAAAGTTGGACCTCAACGGAATAACAAAAAGAAAGTTGGACCAAAACGAAATAGCAAATAGAAAAATGGAACTAAACGGAGTAAAAAAAGAAGAAAGTTGGGCCTAAACGGAATAACAAAAACAATTTGTGTTTCAACGGAATAACCAAAAAAATTGGGCTAAAACGTAATAACAAAAGAAAGTTTGATCTTAACGGAATAACAAAAACGGAAAGTTGGACCTTCACGGAATAACAAAAGTTTGGCCATAAACGGAAAAACAAAAAGAAAATTGGGCCTAAACACCAGGGAGTGACAAAAAGAAAGTTGGGCCTTAACGGAATAACAAAAAAAACTTGGGCTTTAACGGAATAACAAAAGAAAGTTGGATCTTAACGGAATAACAAAAAAAAAGTTGGGCTATAAACGGAATAACAAAAATAAAATTGGGCCCAAACGCCTGGGAATGACAAAAAAAGCATAAACTAAATGAAAATTGGGCCTAAACGGAATAACAAAAAGAAAGTTAGACCTAAACGGTATGACAAAAAGAAAGTTGGACCTAAACGGAATAACAAAAAGAAAGTTGAACCTAAACGGATAACAAAAAAAAGTTAGACCTAAATGGAAGGACAAAATGAAAGTTGGACCTTAACGGAATAGCAAAAAGAAAATTGAAGCTAAACGGAATAAAAAAAAAGAAAGTTGGGCCTAAACGGAATAACAGAAATAGTTGGGTTTAAACGGAACTTAACAACAAAAAATTTGGCCTAAACGGAATATCAAAAATGGTTGGGTTTAAACGGAATAATAAAAAAGAAAATTGGGCCTAAACGGAATAACAAAAAGAAAGTTGGAACCCGGGTTGATTATCAATTTCTGGATTTATCTGCAGAGAATTAAAGAATAGAGTTTTAAAATCATGTAAGTACTGAAATTCGGGCTAATAAGTTGACGATAGTCTATTGATTAGCAGTCCACCAGCAGCGGTATCGACGGAGTTCTATAAAATGAAAATAGCAGTTTATAAACTGGAAGATCTTACTCTCTTAAACAATATAGAAGAGTTCTAAAACAAGTAAAAAATGAAATATCTATATTGTGTGAAACATGTGGCATATCTGATTGCAAGGTAAGTATAAGATGAAAACAAAGACTATTGATGTCATGCCCTTAACCGTTATATTTTTTTTTTCTCGGAATTACATGTAATCAGTACTTGCAGTGTAAGCTCTAGGGTTAATAATTGTTTGCCGTTCCGAGTACAGGGCTGAAATATTGAAGAATAGTTTACAAAGCAAGAAGATGTTTTGTATTCCCCTATTCATTTATAAAATATATAATAATATGGGAAAAGATAGGACGATTTAATATATATTTTTATATCAGCTCAATAAAACTGGATATGAAGATTTACATATATATAGTCGCTCTGGGTTTTTTTCTGTTTTACTTTTTTCTATTTAAAAAAAAACAGATAAAATGGCCGTACTCTTGCTTATTAGATATACGATACGTTATGGTCTCGAACTTGTTGATACAATTAATAAAACGTTGCAATATAATATATAATAAAATTTTAGCTCATTCGTCATTTTTTAATAAATTTCGTGATAAATTCATTCACTTGTTTCTAACATGGTTCTTTTCTGACTTGTAACAGCATAGTGCAGATCTAGTGTATTGGTAAATATTTTAATCAATGCGGTCAGTGATACAGATTAGCCCCTGGACATACAACTGTTGTTAAAGAAAAGGCGTGGCTGTAAACAGTGGTTGTCACACTAACAAATACAAAAATATAAATACCAGTGGTCATTTTCCTCTGTCCATTATAATTAAAACTTTCTATACACGTGAACACTGCAAAAATACATCACCCGAAAACACATTTCTTTGACAAATTACATTGACACTGCTGACACAATGCAAAATTATGTCTTCGGATAAGAATTACTTTTTGTCAAAGTTCTAGTTTTCTGGAAAACCTACAAATTAGCTGCAATTTCTGCACACTTCTGGGATTTAAAAATCTGTCTAAAAAAATAAGCTTTAAGTATGATAAGTTGTATTTTTTAACGGTCTATATAATTTGGCTGCAAGGTTATAAATGAGTTTTTTAAGCGTTAAGGATTATCTTAAAAGCAACACAACATATCTAAAAACTGTATGAAGGTGCTCTTTGATAACAGAAAGGGTACACCAATGTTTAGTTAAATTTTCGTTTCGTTAGTAAAAACAAGAAATGCATATGAATGTATATTAAATTGATAATATGAATAATCAGAAAAATAATCAATATGGTAATTCAATAAAATTGAGAATGGAAATGGCGAATGTGTCAAAGAGACAACAACCCGACCATAGAATAGACCACAACAGAAGGTCACCAATAGGTCTTCAATGCAGCGAGAAATTCCCGCACCCGTAGGCGTCCTTCAGCTGGCCCCTAAACAAATATATTTACTAGTTCAGTGATAATGGACGTCATACTAAAGTTCAAATTATACACAAGAAACAAAAATTAAAAATAAAACAAGACTAACAAAGGCCAGAGGCTCCTGACTTGGGACAGGCGCAAAAATAGATCTCAACCCTCCCCCTATACCTCTAGCTTATGTAGAAAAGTAAACGCATATCAATGCGCACATTAAAATTCAGTTTAAGAGAAGTCCGAGTCAGATGTCAGAAGATGTAACGAAATAAAATAAACAAAATGACAAATATATTTCTACATCAATAAAAAATGCTGTTACTTTTTCTTCCGAACACAAATGATGCAAAAAGAGCAGTGTCCTTATTTAGGATTCTTTCATAACATTTTAATTTTAAATTATAAACAAAAAATCATTATTATTGCGAAAAATTATAAGTTTTGAAAACAGATTTCGAATCATGACCATATCAATGATAATTCATGCCAACAAGGAAGTTCTGACTACTAGCGTGACCAGCGCTGACACGGAAAACGTCAACAACAGAGCTCTTTTGCCATGATCTACCATATTATTTATGACATCATTTGTGAACCATTAAATAATAAGGGGTTTTTTTTCGATGAAAAAAAATATGAATTAATCTAACACTGCGTAGAAAAGAAACCATACTCATTTCGCATTTACAAGCCAAGGATATCATTAAATAACATAGAACTCATCAAACCATCTTAAAGTTAATACCATAAATAGTCGTCAGTATACAAAGAACTTGTTTTCTATGTCTGTAATCAACTTCTAAGTATTCTTCTATCTTAGTGGTGCTGCCAGAATCAAGATTAATTCTCATTTTAAGGCTTCAACAGTTCGGATCGTTAGTAATTCCATGAAAGTTTATGGTTTCCATTTTTAACAAACCCCCTCTAGTTATAATCAAAGTGACAGTCTCTGAAGTTAGAGAAAATTAACCGGATTCAATATTCTTAAAGAATAAATTAAGCTAATTTTTATACAGCCGTGAAATGAAAACAGTTATCTAACTTACAAATTGTGCTTCTATATGTATAACGGGAAAGGGAAAAAAACATAAATATTTTAAAATGTTGTCTTCTTTCATTATAAGTTTTGAATGTTATTTTGGTATTATTTCTTTTACATTGTTAACAATTCAATTGCTGAATTTTAGAAATTAATGAAATAGTAAAAAAGAGTTACTCTGTAACCTAAGAAATGTTTGTAGCTGCCAAATAGGGGGATTAAAAAACCGTTAACAGACGATTTGTATATTAATGTATGCAATATGAAAAAAACGCACACTCCAAAAAAAAGTTGCATGGTTGAAATGTAGTATTGTTGATGTTAGTTTTGTTTTCCTTTGTCATAAGACTTCAGAAAAAAAGTTGTCATGACATATGCAGAAAGGCGTAAACTTTCATACACTGTCAGAAAGAGACAAAAGTGCCCGCGCGTTTTATGAGGCAAAACTGTGCATGAAAGACACTTGATATAACTTTATACAAGCAACATGTGGAGCAGGATCTGCTTACCCTTCCGGAGCACCTAAGATCACCCCTAGTTTTTTGGTGGGGTTCGTGTTGTTTATTCTTTAGTTTTCTATGTTGTGTCGTGTGTGCTGTTGTTTGTTTGTCTTTTTTTCATTTTTAGCCATGGCGTTGTCAGTTTGTTTTAGATTTATGAGTTTGACTGTCCCTTTGGTATCTTTCGTCCCTCTTTTATACAAAAATACATAAACTGAACTAAGAAAAATGACTAAATTTACGTTAAAGTAGAAAGTTAGGTACTTAATGCTAAAAAAAAGAATTGAATTTGATGGAAACCGGAATTGTATCATCAAAATTTTGAAATTACAATTATACTAAATTGCTTGGAAAATTCGCTAGGAAAAACTTTAATCAAGTTTAATTTCTAAGTTATTTTTTATTACCAGAATCGAGTTAAAGTGTAATGATGAAGATAGGTTAGTTTTAAGGTGAAAGAAAAACGACCAAATAAAAAATACAAAATATTAGAGAGAAAAAAAGAACTTGTAAGATCAACAAAAAATAATCTTAATTTTGTTTAGATGGAAAATAGCAAAAAATATAAATTCTATCGACTCTTAACCACAACAATCTAATCAAAATCGTATGGTAAAATATCCTAAACCTTTACTTATATTTCACTATCTATTTTTTTTAAATTCTTTGAAAAATAAAATAAAGCAATAATAGTATATGTTTATGACAGGGTTGGCTTAACCTTTTCCCTCAAAAATACAGCTG
Organism: Mytilus edulis; assembly: GCF_963676685.1. Taxonomy (NCBI): domain Eukaryota; kingdom Metazoa; phylum Mollusca; class Bivalvia; order Mytilida; family Mytilidae; genus Mytilus; species Mytilus edulis. Next base: position 26,391,152 of record NC_092347.1, on the reverse strand, counting down.
CACAATTGATCACTATATATATATATGCTTATAAAATTTCGGTGAGCCAATATACAGTTTCAGATTTTAATAAAAACACATATCTTTGACCTTTTAATTTCTTCAAAAAACAAACCATACCATAAATACAATGAAATATTTCAAAAAAAAAAAAAAAAAAAAAATAATAATAATAATTAAGTAAATGTTGGCTTCATTTAGGAAGAACTTGGAGCTAATACAACAAGAAAGCACGTGGAACAAAATCGAGTTAAAGTGTAATGATGAAGATAGGTTATTGAAAAATATTTCGGGTAATATGTCTTCAGAACTTATAGTTGTATGTTTACAATGTCAACGCGTTTATACAATAAACCGGCACTACCATGTAGCAATCTTAGCAATCTTATTTGTAATACATTTCCAATATTGTTATTAAAAATAGACATGTCGACCCTTATTTTTAAATGAAATAAAATCATTTACAAGATAATAATAGTTGCCCTGGGAAAAAACTTGACATTTTCTCGAGTGTTTTCTTTCAATATCATGAAACAAACATTATCACCTTCTCTCCAAAACAAGACGAGTATTTCATTTCCTGTTAATGTTTTCCCGTATTACAGGAAGAATCTTCCTTCCGTACTGTACCTCTTCTGTCATCGTGCAGGTAACGGCATCACACAATACTGGTAGTGTATTACCACTTGAGCAGATACTTAGGACGGTGGTGCGCCGATAGCTGGGAGGAGGTCGTATGACCCTCATTATTAAATGCATTGTCCTGTACTACACTTCACCACTCGAATCAAAATTGCTGTAACTATATATCTAATTTGAAATACAAATTTATATGAAAATTGTTTTCATTTCTATAAGTAACTATAAATATATAATAATAAAAGGTCTAAAATGAATATTTATATCATAGAGATAAAAAAAAAAAAAAAAAAAAAAAGCTGTACTGAATTGTTCTGTTATAGATGAGATACATACTAAAACATTTTTCTTGTAGAATTATTGAAATACCATAGCCATATAATGTAGTAAAAATGTCTCCAGAACTTCCAAAGAACATGATTTTGCAAATTTTAAAACCATTTTTAGTTAACAAAAATCTATACTAAAAAAACGTTTTCAAATTAAAGGTGAACGTTTTCAAATTAAAAAAAACTTTCTAAAAACTTTGAAAATGGTATATCTTTTATTAAAACGTGCTTAAGTATACTTTCTGTAAGAGAAGACATAACATATATACAACATGCATACATATACTATAATTTATATAATATGTATACATTCTGGTAAAATATGTTTTAAAATGAAGAATCCTTAAGGTTGTAAAAGATACCAGAGGGACATTCGAAATCATAGATCGAAAATAAACTGACAACGCCTTGGCTGAAAAAGAAAATACAAACAGGCAAATAAAAGTACACAAAACTCAACATAGAAAACTAAAGACTAAACAACACGAACCCCACCAAAAACTGGGGGTGATCTCAGGAGCTCCAGAAGGGTAACTGCACAGATCCCGCTCCACATGTGGCACGTGTAAACGTTTTTTTTTATTGTTTTTTTAATCAACATGTTGGTTACGAATGTTCTGATATCAGTCTTATTTATAAAAAAAAAAAATCAGGTACCACACGTACCCATGATGTTAATAAAATAAAAATCTACTATCAAGGCATTGAAACATATAAAAAGACTGTTATATTTTAGGAGAGTCCGTGTTAGTTTTAAGGTGTAAGTAAAACAACCAAATATTAAAAAAAAACCGAAATATTAGAAGAAGAAACTAATTGTAACTGTTAGATCAACAAAAATCATCATAATTTGGGTTATATGGAAAAAAGCAAAATATATAAATACTAAAAGTCTATCGACTCTTAACCCAAACTATCTAATCAAAATCGTATTATGAAATATCCTAAATCTTTGCTTATATTTGAGTCATATTACTTTTAAAAATTTGCTTCGCAATATAAAATAAAGCAATGATTGTATAGGTTTATGACCGGGTTGGCTTAATTTCCCCCCTTAAAATTGCATCTGCACAATTGATCGATATGCTTATATAATTTCAGAGAGCAAATATACAATTTTAGAATTTAATAAAATTACATTTCTTTGTCATTGTATAATTTCTGCAAAAAACATACCATATCCTAAATTCTATAAAAAAAATAATTCAAAGAAAATTTTAAAACAAAAAAAAAAAGAAATAATTAATTAAGTCAATTTTGGCTTAACTTGGAGCTAATTCAACCATAAAGCACGTGGAACAATCATCTCCCTGTAAATAATCATAACATTGGATTAAATCGTTTTACAATTTTTCCTGTTAACCAATAATAATATGTTGATGTCTATATTAAACCGATAATTTCAATGTTCCTCTCCGTTTATTGCCTAGAGTGTTTGGTAAATAACTAGTCTTAACTTAAATATAACAAAAGGATGTCGTCTGCCGCGCGTCTTATGTAACGGGTTAACATGAGCCGATTAAATTCCAGATAGAACTGTCAGATTAAATGGAGTGTGCCAGTCCAGCGTGAGACGACTGGTAGGGTATAGTTCCATGGGATAAACTTTAGCATATCCAAAGGGGTTAAATGATCGCTATTACTAATTAGGTAAATTGTAGGATTTCATAATACGATCAGAGACATAAAACCAGGGAATAAATTCTACGAAGACGTTTACAAGATTTCTATTGTAGTTTTGCATAAGTTGTCGATGATATGTAACAAAAGCTACTGGTCAACATTGTATTGACGTAATCCAAACCATAAATTACTAGTGGTCAATTATCATGTTTACATATCATTATCATTGTCATTCACATTCAACTATTTGAGTCTCTGAGATTTGAGTTTTTACAAATTTAAGTCGAAAATACATTTTAGAAGTATTCACTTGTCTAATGCAAATAAGGGATATTTTCCACAATAAGTGTGTCCCCGAAGGAGTATTTTCAACAATAACTGTGTCCCCCGTCGATTAACTTTATATAAAAGTATTATTTAAGCAGTTTGTCCAAATCTTTACAACAGCCTATAGATACATATGAAATTTATACTTTTTCAACACTTGAAATAATCATTCAAGGCGGACTCAACATCATTTTGGCAAACACTTCACCAGGTTTTAAAACTAGAAATTCCAAATTGATATTGAGATTTACTGAAATTTGTATTTTTTTAAATGGAAGCAAGGAATTGTATAGTAAGATATATACTAATCCTTGATGGAAGTGATGGTCGAAACGAGAGTGATTAAAGTATGTGACAATCATGTGTTAAATTGGGAAATCTCTAAATGAGAAGCACGAAAAGCAATAAAATTTGTGTGAGTGTTAAGTTTTCTATGTCGTTTTGTAGAGTGTGGTTTATCTTTTCTTCGTTTTCATGAATTGCCACAACATTTATGTCTTTGGTCCCCCTGTCTCTCCTTGAATCGTATTTTATCGCTTCACTATAAACTTTATTCTAGAACCAGTGACCTTAATCTGGAACCATAAGACAAGTTTTGAAAATAGAGGTTATCCATTGATCCTGAACAAATCCGAGTACTAAATACTTAAAAGTTGCTATGGAAAATTATTTACATCTGTAATAAATTCAGTCTTATTAAAATAAGAGTTAAAAATTCAAAACTTAATAGTTTTGCAAACGAAACTAATTTCATTACTGAAAACCACACTTTTTTCAAGAATGGTTACTCAAAACGTATAAACAATATATGTGTTATTGTCATATCCTTTCCTTTTAAAAGCAAGAAATTATATTGGCATTTTGTCGATTTTAGAACAGCTTAACTTGTCACTGTTATACAGATTGGTCTATAGATGGGATTGCGAAATTTTGAGATAAAGAGTTAATAAGTTTTAAGTCCTTTTTCATAGCAGGTATCGTCTGTGATGAGCTTAAACCAGAATCTATCTATTTGTCCCATGATTCATATTATCAAGTCCTGGCTGCGTTCAGTGTAATGGTGATTTAACCTAATACGTATCGTATCATCTTTCCTGCATTCTTCAAATAAAACATGGGAAATTATTTCAGTCAATCATATATAGATACAACATGAATTGTTTGATTCCACGATAGAACTATTTTTTACCATCTATGTCTCTTACGTCAATGTAAAAACCTATTTAACAAATTCACAGAGAGCTTGAGAGGTTTCCTCTCGAATTGATGTAAAATCTATTATGTTTTCTTTTTGGAGTAAACTGGTATTAAATGAAAAGAAATTTAAAAGTACTGGTACAATGTAAGTATATGTGCATAGCAGTATTCTTTGTCTGAAAACCAAAAAGCTCCGTGTTAATTTAGTATTATTAATTTTTTATTCCGAAATTAAAGGAAAGGAGTAGGTTCAGTAAGACCACTTTTTGGCCCCAAAATATAGCAGTTTTACAAAATTATGAAATTGTTATCTTTTAGCTATTTATTGGAAAGTAGAATGCTTCTGCTACATAAATATATCCTGTTTTTGACAATACAATGTACATATATCGGGTACTTGTATCATCAAGTCTTGCTAAATTACTGAAATCTTCACAATTTTAGCATTTTAGTTAAATTTTAGACGGTTTCCGTCTGAAATGAAAGTGGCCGCTTTGATAGGTTGAGGATGAACACGGATGCGGCCACTTTCAATTTTGACCAAAACCATTTGTAAAGTGACGTTGTTTGGCATATTTGCTAGATTTTTCATATTTATGCTTGAATCGGAGCGTTTTTTATGACTGAATCAGTTAAAAACTTTCACAAAAACTAATCAAATCAATTGAAATAGACACTTAAGTGTTTAAAAAGTGTCCAAAATCTTTCGTCAGATGAACCTGAAATTTGAGGCCAAAATCGGCCCTTACCGGACCTACTCCTTTTAATATTTCAAATTAAAATCACGAGTCTCCATAAAAGTCTTATTTTACGATAAAATAGTAATTTTCAGAAACTCCAATGAACACGCCAGATTTAATTAAACAGACCATTACATATTCCATATCGACATAACTTTGAATCCAAGACCTTCAGAGACTTTGTTCCCACAATTTTGAGACGATGTCATTAGTCATATTTTCGGTTATTATGTTCTCTTCATTGATGTCTAGATGTATGGATTTTTTGCAAAAAATGGCTTTTTCAAAAATAAACATGTTTGTTGTCATCTTTTGAATGTAAGTATTTTTTATGTAAAAGAGAGGCGAACACGAATCAGTCCATAGTACAAGGATGTCCCAATCTCACTATCACTGTCTTTGTTCAGTGGACCGTGAAATTGTTTAAAACTGTAATTTGACATTAAAATTAGAAAGATCATATCATAGGGAACATGTGTACTAAGTTTCAAGTTGATTGAACTTCAACTTCATAAAAAGTTGCCTTGACCAAAAACTTTAACCTGTAGCGGGACAGACGGGCACACAGATCAGAAAACATAATGCCCCTAAATGAGGCATAACAAACAAATGGAAAATCACATACATAGAAAATTAGGGACTGAACAACATGAACCCCATCAGAAACTGGAGGTGATATCAGCTGCTCCGCAAGTGTAGCAGATTATGCTCCGCATGTGGCATCCGTCGTGTTACTCATGTTAGTAATCAAAGAGCAGAATGCTCTGAGGGATACGATTGCCATATAGTTTTCATTGACACATATATAGCAGTTCTGCCAACTTTTCATTAAGCAAATTCGTGAGATTTGGCCAAAAAGAGGAAAAAATTGATCCAAGGATACTGCTGCAAAAAAGCATGAACATGCGTGAGTCTCACGCATTTTTGGCAGCCCTGGCCTTGATAGTCCAAATAATTATGACGTCTTGAAAGGCTATTATATTTTTTTTCTTTGACGCTTTATTTCGACGTCGAAGTAAGGCGTCAAAGAAAAAAAAATATGATAGCCTTCCAAGACGTCATAATTATTTGGACTATGGCCTTGAAGGCATAAAACTTTGCTCAGTGCTTGGAGCACAAAAATCATGCTCGAAACAAGAAATCAAGCAATTTCATTGGTTGACTTTTTAGTATGAGTACAAAAAAACTGACTCGAAAGTTTTATGACCGCAAGGCCTGGTACAGCTGGATAGTATTATTTTCAAAACTAATTCAACTGCACATGCAAAGGTAATATAAATCTGAATAGTCACTCAACTTTAAAAATAGCTAATCCCGGATACAAGTGTAGGAGCAATGTACTTATTGTGTTTTATTTGTGTGCTATCAATTCCAAGTTTACTTTCCACAGCAGTCACTGAGAGAGAGAGAAGGTATTTCACTTCATAGTTCGAGATTACTCTGATGTCCGACGGCTGATTTGCAAGACAAGCTGGGACCATGGGGGACTTTTATGCTAGTATACTTAAATTACAAACTTAAATAGTCCCAGTCCCATATATTATATCAAGTATTATTGGATGCCGAATTGAATTTTAAATAGGTGTCGATTTCACTAGATGCCGATTTAACCAGGTGCCGATTTGACTTTTTCTATGGGTGCCGATTTGACTTGTACCCAGTAATCACGGCACTATTCACTTCGTATCTTATCACCGTTAATTCTAAGAGGAACCCCATTTCCCAGTCCCATATATTATATCAAATATTATTGGATGCCGAATTGACTTTTAAATAGGTGCCGATTTGACTTTTTCTATGGGTGCCGATTTGACCAGGTGCCGATTTGACTTGTACCCAGTAATCTCGGACTATTACTTCGTATCTTATCACCGTTAATTCTAGGAGGAACCCCATTTCTAACTCTTTAATTATTAATTTCCTTTTGGTCAGTGGGCATGAATCCTTCCGTACACTCCTCTGTTTAAATTGAGACGATTTTGACGGGAAATACTTCTGAAAGGGAGACAACTCGAAACGATAATATGGAAGACTCCATTTCGGCTAAAGGGGTGTTATAGGTAAAACTTCATTGATTTTAATTTAAATGATGCATATGATTTTAAATTATGCAACAACAATATTAAACCCTCAGTAGCAGGCAGACATAGAAGACATAGAATGAGTTTCAAATTAATTAATAAGCGGGGAATCCAGAACAACCACTCAATCTGATACCCCTTGAAATCAAGAAAACTATACGCATGCGCATTAATACATAAACAAACCCGCGATTTGCGATTTGGAACAAGAACGTTTATTTAAGTTATGATATGATGAATGAGTCTCAATTTCTATATGAGGGTACAGTATCAGTTTCATAACGGTAAAATATAGAAAACTCCACTTCAGTTCTTATATGACAGAAATAGAATTATCGAAATTCAAAGAACTCTCGCATTTATCAAAACTGGGGAATTCCCTCTGACGTGTTTCTAAATTTATAAAAACACTAAATATAAATACTGCTTAATTCTGATTTTCCGTGTTGTTAAAAACACGCATATAAGTCAACGGAAAAATCAAACATGAAGATTATGAGAAGAACATTACAGGAAAGTTGTTTATGTTCAATCCTTTTGCTTGTTTTTACCTTTTAAAGCAAGACAATCATAAGAATCTGAGATGTTGCTGAATGTTTAGAATAAAACGGTTGACGTGAGGGAATGAGCCCCCGAGTCAACGGTAGAAGTCTACAGATTGCTTAAAAGCAATCGTATCCCAAAAACCCGGTTATAAGTCTAATGCGGTATGTCACATACGACGGGATTATAGTTACGACTTTTGGAATATATCCACTATCATCTGTGAATCAGAAATTCTTTGTGAGCAGCACTCTTTCAAGGAAATCGTGGTAGAAAATACAAGCCCTAGATGATCGTATCTACTGTGGGATATACACCACATGTATGCAGGCGCTGCTGGAATGTTGCTGCATAGAAATGCAGAATTCACAATTGGGAATCTGAAATCATCTTTTGTCTTAAAGTTTTGTTTACAACCGACTGTCATTGTCAATGTCTAGAGGTAAGTTAGGACCGACTTCAACGAGCATTTTTAAAGTTGGGTAACTATGAAACGTTTCAGATTGTATATAATCAAGCAATTCATTGTACACACACAATCGGACTGATATAAAGAGGAAAATACATTATTCGTTTATTAATTGATCAAAACACAAAATATTTACAATAAGGAATGGGTATGGTTAAGTCTTTCATTCATGTTATTTCAAGGCATGTTATGTGTTTTCATATGGTTTCAACTTAAAAACTAACAATCAATATCAAAAATTGAAATTAATTAAGTGCAAATGCTAGTATTATGTTTTAATATATGATACAAAAGTGTTTGTGCATGAAACATATCTTACTCAGGAAAGCTCGAGACAAACAGTTGTGAAAGCCACACAATACATTAATTTGAAATATCAAAACCAAACGGACCTCGATAAAACAGCCAAAAACAGTACAATGTAAACATCCCTGATGGTGTGGTTATCTGTTGTATTACAACTTGTCTTTCATCAATTGTTTAAACAAAATGGAACTATCAATTTGTAACAGTACTAATGCGCTGGCTACTGAACAGGTAGTAACCTTGAGATCATTCTCCCAGTTATTGCACAGACCAATGTGACAATACACAAATGATTAAAATATTTCTTAAACTGCTCATTTGTTTTTTATGTTAAAAACAGCAATTTCTAATCTTATGTCACTGTGCACTAATTTGTTAATAATTCTTATATGATTTGCATATCTATAAATACTTGAATTGGATTGGTCAATTAGAATTTTTCTCTAAGTTTACACTTCGATAAACCATGTTTCCGAAACTACTTTTGTAATCTATTCATGCGCGATACACAAGCTTGCAGTGATCCCGGGATTTTCAGCAAATTCAATTGAGATTTAAAAACATTTGCATAACAGTTGTGACTGTTCTAGTGCATATATATCAAACAAAGTAATAAATTTAATGCACTAAAGCTTCGAAAATGTATAAAAATAAAATTTTATAAAATTCCGCGAAATTACATGAAGGATTTGGCGAATTTTACGTCAAGGCAAAACACAACGTCATACGAATAGAAATTTTCAAGGGAAAGATTATTTCGTTACGTGTACGCTTCAAATTGGGATAACATTTAATTAATTTTAAAAAACCGGGGCTCTTACTCACAAACTCAATGAGTTAATCGCCCCGGTTTACACATCAATAACCTCTAGAAAAAATGTGTTTAATCCTATAATAATTTACACAGAAGTGATAAATTGATTAAAAGACAATACTATAATCTTGTACAAATACCTCTTTTTTTTAATAGACTATCGCCTTATTGCTCATTCATAATAAATTTTAGATTTCATTCACAAATTGTTTAAATCGCTGGGTCATTGGATCACAACTTACATGGAGTCTCAGGGTCATTGGATCACAACTTACAGTAAGTCCCAGACTCATTGGATCACAACTTACATAAAGTCTCAGGGTCATTGGATCACAACTTACATGAAGTCTCAGGGTCATTGGGTGTATCTTTGAAAGCAAAACTTATACCATATTTATTAAGCATTTAATAGTTTACACAGAAGTGATAAATTTGTTGAAAGACAATACTAAAATCTTGTAAAAATACCTCTTTCTTTAAAAGACTCGCCTTATTGCTCGTTCATAATAAATAATTTTATAATATTTCATTCATAAATTCTGTTTACATATACACATGTACTTCACAACTTACATAGAGTCTCAGACTCATTGATTCACAACTTACATAAAGTCTCAGGGTCATTGGATCACAACTTGCAGAGTCTCAGATTCATTGGATCACAACTTAAATAAAGTATCAGGGTCATTGGAACACAACTTGCAGAGTTTCAGTGTCATTGAATCACAACTTAAATAAAGTCCCAGGGTCATTGGACCACAACTTGCAGTCTCAGACTCATTGGATCACAACTTACATAAAGTGTCAGGGTCATTGGATCACAACTTGCAGTCTCAGACTCATTGGATCACAACTTACATAAAGTGTCAGGGTCATTGGATCACAACTTGCAGTCTCAGACTTATTGGATCACAACTTACATAAAGCGTCAGGGTCATTGGATCACAACTTGCAGTCTCAGACTCATTGGATCACAACTTACATAAAGTGTCAGGGTCATTGGATCACAACTTACATAAAGTCTCAGGGTCATTGGATCACAATTTACATAAAGTCTCAGGGTCATTGGATCACAATTTACATAAAGTCTCAGGGTCATTGGATCACAACTTGCAGTCTCCGACTTATTGGATCACAACTTACATAGTCTCAGGGTCATTGGATCACAACTTGCAGAGTCTCAGGGTCATTGGACCACAACTTACATAAAGTCTCAGGGTCATTGGACCACAACTTACATAAAGTCTCAGGGTCATTGGATCACAACTTGCGGAGTCTCAGGGTCATTGGAACACAACTTACACAGTCTCAGGGTCATTGGACCACAACTTACATAAAGTCTCAGGGTCATTAGATCACAACTTACATGAAGTCTCAGGGTTATTGGAATGATTGGATGCATCTTTGAAAGCACAATTCAGACCATACTTAAAGCATGTAATAGTTCTGAAGTTTAGCTTTCTTTGATATTTTTTTCAAGATAATTAGTCAAAAATGTTAATTATTGGTAAAAATTGCCATTACTTATCAATACCTCTAAGGGGCGGACTGATGATTTTGGCTTTATTTGACTTCTTTACACAGAACCAAGGATCAAGTTATATTTTGTAGTCATACAGTTTGGGTTCTGCAACAATACATATGTCTTCTGTTAAGAAGTCGAGCAATATCATCATATTATAATTAGGTTTATGAAAGGTAATAACCAAAATACTTCATTCAAACAACAAGAATGTCTCCATAGTGCACTAATGCCCCACTCGCACTATCATTTTTCATGTTCAGTAGACCATGTAATTGGGCTCAAAACTTTAATTTGGCATTTTAATTAGAACGATCATATCATAAGGAACATGTGTACTAAGTTTGAAGTTGATTGGACTTCAACTTCATCAAAAACTACCTTGTCCAAAAACTTTAACCTGAAGCAGGACAGACGCACAAACAGACAATTGAACAGACGCACAGACCAGAAAACATAATGAACCTAGTTGGGGCATAAAAATCAAAACTTTTCACTCGACGTTTAAGATTTAACCGAGTACTGAAGTACTCGCTAATATCATGACCGAGTACCTGAGTATTACATTTCCGATCTTTTGACATCCCTAGAAAATACAATTAAAGAAATCCTTTTAAGACCATACAAATCAAACATGCATATGCACAATATATATCCATAATATAAATATGCAAATTTTACCACCCTAAAATCATGATTTTCAGTGAAAAAAACTACAAGGAATGAATAAAGATGAACAAATGTAATCCGATGGGACACACTATACCATGATTTAGTAAAAACAAACTTCAGCATAAATACATAAAATAATTTTATTCTATCTTTTAATGTACCAGTCCATATAACTAACATAATCATCTTTTGCTCTAGTGTCTGTATGTATAACAGTCTGTTTAATACTGTCTTTTGGTTTTGTGTTTTTATTTTTCATGTTTTGAGATTTCCCCTGAGATATAACATCTTCATCAGAATCCACGTCATCGTCCACTTCCATAACACATTCCTCATCTGACAGCTCTTCATCATCTTCTATGTTACCACTAGAAATACAAATGCATTTTTTATTGCTTACTCTCATTAACAGCTTTTAAAGTTTCCTCATTTTGGCACTACGTTTCCACATTAAAATTCCTACGTTTCTGCATTTTTATAGTACTCTTTTCTGCATTATTTTAACATTGGTTTTGTTAAAGTTTTTTTATTTTTATTTGTTTTTTAATGTATGCCTCTTCCGTTTACTAAGTAAACCTGTTGCCCCCCTGCTGACCAATGGGGAGGTTGAAGTAGTACTTCAAGCAGGATAAGTCTTCATAACAATCTGTACGTGTAACCATCATAAATGATACATTTCTTCCCTCGGTTTGTTTCTGTGTGTACGATATCCATGACATATACATCAACTGGCACTTAAGCTTAAACTCAAAATACACTATCTTAAATACCAGAAGTTCAAACACTGTGAACTTTTTGAAGAACAATGATATGCAAATGGCAATAATGATCGAAACCAAATGAGGACATGTAATTGAGAGTCCAAAAAATAAATCAAACATGCAAATGAATAAAATGGTATAACCAAATACAGAATTCAATGCATATGGGTGACTTTCCAGATGATGACTTTGGAAAAATACTTACAATGTTAAATCTGAATATAATCTACCTGTTGAAGTAATATATTATCGGGCCAGCATAATTAAAGAAAAATTAAGAAAAACAAAGTCTTATATATCATTATTAACATCTTTTACAGGTGAAATACAGGTAAAAATACGGAAAGATGGTATCTATTTATTTCAGAAAAGTAATGCACGAAAATGCGGAAACGTGAAACTGGATTTTTGCTAAAAATGCATAAATGTAATACGTCCCTCATTAAGTTATATCTTGATAAATTGTCCACCAAACCCAGTAAGGTTATTGTAGTGTAATGTAACTCTAAAATGGAGGTCTTTCTGCCAGGTAAACATGAGGTTTATTATTTTTAAAGTTTTGCTTTATATTAAATATCTTTAATAATATATTAGTAATAAATAACCCCAAGTAGAACATTCTGCAAAATTCATCCATGGACTTATTGTAAAGTTAGCATTTCAAATTTTTTAGTCATTATTAGGTCAAATTTTTTGTACCCATCTATGTTGAGGGGAGATAGGACCTTTATCGGGACTCCGAGATCGGTTGTATTTAAGCTCAGAATTTTGGAATTGACCCTTTAAGAATCTGGGAATACTTTTTTCGAATTTCTGGATGGCGGGATTGAGATTTATTTATATTCAGGACCTCAGGATTTCTTTTTTCTAAGCCCAAGGATTTTGGGATCAGGATCCCTTCTACCCCCCCCTTTCCATGTTATTAATAAAAAGTTAAGTCTCTTACTCAATGTTTTACTATCTTACCTATTTGTTCCTGACTTCACAAGCATAGACTGGACAAACTGTTTACAAAGGGAGGTAACTCTCTTACACAATGTTTTACTATCTTACCTATTTGTTCCTGACTTGACAAGCATAGACTGGACAAACTGTTTACAAAGGGAGGTAATTCTCTTACACAGTGTTTTACTATCTTACCTATTTGTTCCTGACTTCACAAGCATAGACTGGACAAACTGTTTACAAAGGGAGGTAACTCTCTTACACAATGTTTTACTATCTTACCTATTAGTTCCTGTCTTCACAAGCATAGAATGGACAAACTGTTTACTAAGGGAGGTAACTCTCTTACATAATGTTTTACTATTTTACTATTTGTTCCTGACTTCACAAGCATAGACTGGACAAACTGTTTACAAAGGGAGGTAACTCTCTTACACAGTGTTTTACTATCTTACCTATTTGTTCCTGACTTCACAAGCATAGACTGGACAAACTGTTTACAAAGGGAGGTAACTCTCTTACACAATGTTTTACTATCTTACTATTTGTTCCTGACTTGACAAGCATAGACTGGACAAACTGTTTACTAAGGGAGGTAATTCTCTTACACAATGTTTTACTATCTTACCTATTTGTTCCTGACTTCACAAGCATAGACTGGACAAACTGTTTGCAAAGGGAGGTAACTGCAGGTTGGACTTGTGGTGGTGTATCCAAAAACTAAATTAAAGGAAGAAACAATTAATCACACCTGTAATTAAATAATAATTACAAAATCTGAAAACAAAACTACACACTTTATAGTTGCTAATATTAAAATGAAATAACACCCATAAACACAAAGCATTAAATTCAAACAAAAACATATATGGCTGATTGACTTAACTTATCCTAAATAAGTTTATATCAAAATTGGATTAAATAATACATTTTGAACTCATCTAGTATTCTTCAGATTTCCTAAATATTACTTTAGTCTTTGGTCATATAGCTCCACAAGTATTCAAGTATAAAACCATAGCTTTTAATTTAAGGGTTTGAACAATCTTGTTGATGGCAAATCGCTTCAGCTTTAAATTCATTAAAATAAGTTTTTCTTAAAATATTTATCAAAGGATTACTGTTTTTCTCTAATTTTTGTGCTATTCTCACATTTCCTGACCGGCGTGAGAAAAATATTTCTCCTCACTAGTGAAAAATCTGTTCTCTGCAAATGATTGGTTGAAATTTAATTGTGACCTTAAATTTTCTTGTTTTCTTCTGAATTTTCTTATTGTGACGTCATGAAACTAGAGGCTCTTAAGAGCCTGTGTCGCTCACCTTGGTTTATGTGCATATTAAACAAAGGACACAGATGGATTCATAACAAAATTGTTTTCTGTTGATGATGTGTTTGTAGATCTTACTTTACTGAACATTCTTGCTACTTATAATTTTCTCTATCTATAACAAACTTGGCCCTTAAGTTACAGAGGAAAATATTTAGTAAAAATTAACCAAATTAATGAAAATTGTTAAAATTGATTATAAAGGGCAATAAGGGGTCAACTGACCATTTTGGTCATGTTTGACTTATTTGTAGATCTTACTTTGCTGAACATTATTGCTGTTTATAGTTTATCTTTATCTATAATAATATTCAAGATAATAATCAAAAACTGCAAAATTTTCTTAAAATTACCAATTCAGGGACAGCAACCCAACAACCGCTTGTCCAACTCATCTGAAAATTTCAGGGCAGATAGATCCTAATTTGATAAACAATTTTACCCCTTGTCAAATTTGTCAGATTTGTTTAAATGCTTTGGTTTCTACATTTTACCCCTATGTTCTATTTTTAGCCATGGCATCTTGGTAGGTTGGCCGGGTCACCGGACACATTTTTAACTAGATACCCCAATGATGATTGTGGCCAAGTTTAGTTAAATTTGGCCCAGTAGTTTCAGAGGTGAAGATTTTTGTAAAATTTAACGACGACGGACGACAACGACGGTCGACAGACGCCAAGTGATGAGAAAAGCTCACTTGGCCCTCTGGGCCAGGTGAGCTAAAAGGGTAACCATGCCTGATGACCTCACATTAAAAGTACACAACTTTCCTCAAATCTTTGAAAAGGCAGGATAAAAATCATAAGAGAAACAGATTCCACCATTGTAAGTAGTGTATTACGATATTTCTCCTCTCTCAACAGTTAAATTTTAATTATTTAAAAAGCTCAGCAAGCCCTGTGCTTAAAATATTAAAATTTAACTGTCTCGCGTGGAGAAATTTCGTAATACACTTGTTGCAGTTGTGGAATCTATATATCTAAAATTATTTAAACAATAAATTGATAAGATAGTTTTGCCCTATTTCCACATCTATCTGTTATATACTTACTCCTTTCCATGACTTTATGTCCTTGGAAGTTGACCTTGAATCCACAGCTGGCTGCTTTGTATTTTCTTTAGATAAAAGTAGACTAAGTGTTGTTTGTGGTAGATTTTGTTGTATGGTAAACTGCAAAAAATATAGATTTCAGTATAAAATTAAAGATTTTTTTCTATACTCTAAACAATTTATTTTCTTTAGAGTTTCCAATCATTGTTATTTCATTTACTTTCAATGTACTGAATATTCACTATTTATCCAACTACATAAAAAAGTTTAAAAAAAGAAAAAGAAATTCATTGAAATTATGCACATCAATCTTTAATAGAAAGAAACTTATTACTGAAAGGAAAAATCCATCCTAAAACTCAGTATCATAAATAAAAGTTGTCATTGTACCAAATTCAATAACCCCATAAAAACTAGGCAACAGTATTATAAGATTAAATACAGGAATTTTAATATTTGTTCTTGAGTTTCTTACCATGGTTTTAGGTGCAGTAACAGCTGTGTCAACCTCTGACAGACAAAGAAGTTGATGATCAGAGTTGATGAAATATAACTTTGATTTAGTAGGCAGTCGTCTCCCTTTTTCAAGTGCAGTTAGAGATTGTCTCCCTTGATGCTGTGGTATGAAAACAGCACTTGCCACTTTACTAGAACTTATTGTATTTTGATGGTATAAAATATCTGGACTTGATGGTCTAAAGAAATACACTGAAACAGAAAAAATGTATTTGAATTTTAAGGTATGTTTTAAGCATATCTGTATTTATTCTCAATGAAAAAAAAAGATTTATCACAGAGAGAATATTTTTTTTATGTACAATGCTTCATTGCCTTATTTGGCTGGCTGATAATTACTTGTATATTTGAATGTAATTTTTTGATATAATTAAGGTTGCACTTTAATATTAAAACATTCATTCATTCATTCATTAATATACATATTTTTTCTTTTAACTGTATTAATCTCTCTGCTATAATTTCTGTTAAGGCTAGACTTATTTTGCTATCTATCCATGTTAACAACACTCAAACAACTTTTGTAAATACAAAACACTCACTTATTTTTCATTTCCAACAATTTCAACATAATTTTAGAGAACAGCACTTAACATGTATATATCATTGTCATTTCTTTTGTTGCCTATTCTGACATCAGACTCTGGCTTCTTTTAAACTGAGTTTTACTGTGTGTAGCGCTTTGTGTTTGTTAATTCTCCTCATTGGTTATACCTGGAAGGTTGTGATCTCACAAAACATGGTTAACCCCGGCACATGTTGCGCCTGTCACAAGTCAGGAGCCTCTGGCCTTTGTTAGCTTTCAATGATTTTTTAATTTTAGTTGATTTATATGTTTTGAAGTCTAGTATGATATTCATTATCACTGAATTAGTATACATTTTTGTTTATGGGCTAGATGAAGTGCACCTCTGGATGCAGGATTTTCTGTTATGTTGAAGACCCATTGGTGGTCTTGGAGTGTTTTCTGCTTTTTGGTCAGGTTGTTGTCTCTTTGACACAATCTGTTTTCGAAAAAACTTGTTCGAAAATTGTGCAAGAGATAAGCAATGTTCAGCTGAACGTTTTTCATCAGTGTTTTTTCATACAGAAATAACATTCATACAGACAGGTTAGACTTTGTAATTAAGTGTATTAACACAAAATTCAACCTACTTACCATCACTGGTATTTGATATCACAGCCATTACATCTGTTTCAGGGTCGGAAATTAGACTGACTGAGTTGAAATCTATATTCCAAAGCACTGAAAAGACATAAATAAAAACATATGTTAACTACAATATTAAGACAGATCTTAGTCATAAACTTAAAGTGAGAACACAGGAAAGAACCTTAGGCTTTATAAAATAAATTGTTTGGTTTCCAGACATCCTCTGCTATGAAAAATCTAGAACCTGCCAGGAGAATTAATTGCTCACCTGTCAAATATATTCAACATCAAAATTATGAGCATCAGTGACAGTAGTCGTGCACACAGATAGACTAAAGAGAGAATATTAAAAAAGAACCAAAAACAGGTCAAGTCATTTGAGAACAAAAACTACAACAGCAATTGAGCTGAAGATTTTCATGACCAAATTTTCTTGTAGATATTGCTGATCATTTTTGCTAGTGACACTTTCTCTCTATCTATTATAGATTTTAATATAATTGCAAAATAGCAAAAAAAAAAGTTATATAAGGCAGCTGATATAAGGGCAATAGCTTCAACTAATAGATCCAAAACTTCAGTAAAGGTCCTTTATTTATAGATTTTATCATGATATTATTGTTTTGCTGTTTGCTGTTTACTGTATTTTGGCTTATCTATTGTAGTTCAGAAGGTAATTACCTTGTCGTTCATAAAATAAACTAACCTGTGCAGGATGATAGATTCCAGGTTACTAAACTTTCTTTGCTGCATGCAGTCAACAGATGGGAACAGCTGTATTTCCCAAATTCTATAAATCTATAAAATAAAACATAATGAGTGATTCTAGAAACTAAATGTCTATCTCATAAACAGTCAACAAATACATAACCTCTAACTACATAAATCATTATCAATGATTCAAAAGAGATTTTCATGGTTAAACAAAAATATGTATGCTACCTACATTACCCATATCTAAGCTACAAAGACCATTATCTTTATATAACTATTTGATGTACATGAAACTTTCATTACAAGTTAAAAAATCTGTTGACTTGCAATACATTCCTATCAATTTATTTCAAACTGTAAAAAGCTTTGTGTTGATGTACATGTAATTCGATATGTATATATATACATAAATTTGGTCCTCAAATTGTCAAAAAATAACATAAGGACCTAAGAGCTTGTTTCCGCAGCTAACCTCTCTCATAAATGCACCTAGTTATATCTTTGTTTACAACTGAAGTATGAATAATAGACATGAAACATATCTTAAACCTACTTACTTAGTTGCATTCTATTGTGCCTGTCTTAAGCCACAAACCAGATGTTAAATTATTGCTTTAAATTTTTATACTTAAACTGATTTAGTTTCGATACATTTCTGTATGAAACATTTCAGTTTGGTATATTTATGTTCTATCAGGCTTTTATTAAGATCTTCAAAATGAAGGGAGCTCATCTTCATCAAGATTGTGCACTAAGCTTCTAATCAGGCCCTAAATAGATGTCTTTTTAATTGAATGTTTGGCAAGCTTTGTTTATTTGTTTCTTCTCTATAAATTGTTACAAAGTCTAATGGACATCTACCCTGTTCATTTTAATACTTACTGTACATCAGATTTATCCTTTTGTCCTGCTAAGGTCTGTAGTAATACTTACTGTACATCAGATTTATCCTTTTGTCCTGCTAAGGTCTGTAGTAATACTTACTGTACATCAGATTTATCCTTTTTTCCTGCTAAGGTCTGTAGTAATACTGTACATCAGATTTATCCTTTTGTCCTGCTAAGGTCTGTAGTAATACTTACTGTACATCAGATTTATCCTTTTGTCCTGCTAAGGTCTGTAGTAATACTTACTGTACATCAGATTTATCCTTTTTTCCTGCTAAGGTCTGTAGTAATACTGTACATCAGATTTATCCTTTTGTCCTGCTAAGGTCTGTAGTAATACTTACTGTACATCAGATTTATCCTTTTGTCCTGCTAAGGTCTGTAGTAATACTTACTGTACATCAGATTTATCCTTTTGTCCTGCTAAGGTCTGTAGTAATACTTACTGTACATCAGATTTATCCTTTTGTCCTGCTAAGGTCTGTAGTAATACTTACTGTACATCAGATTTATCCTTTTGTCCTGCTAAGGTCTGTAGTAATACTTACTGTACATCAGATTTATCTTTTTGTTCTGCTAAGGTCTGTAGTAATACTTACTGTACATCAGATTTATCCTTTTGTCCTGCTAAGGTCTGTAGTAATACTTACTGTACATCAGATTTATCTTTTTGTCCTGCTAAGGTCTGTAGTAATACTTACTGTACATCAGATTTATCCTTTTGTCCTGCTAAGGTCTGTAGTAATACTTACTGTACATCAGATTTATCCTTTTTTCCTGCTAAGGTCTGTAGTAATACTTACTGTACATCAGATTTATCCTTTTGTCCTGCTAAGGTCTGTAGTAATACTTACTGTACATCAGATTTATCCTTTTTTCCTGCTAAGGTCTGTAGTAATACTGTACATCAGATTTATCCTTTTGTCCTGCTAAGGTCTGTAGTAATACTTACTGTACATCAGATTTATCCTTTTGTCCTGCTAAGGTCTGTAGTAATACTTACTGTACATCAGATTTATCCTTTTGTCCTGCTAAGGTCTGTAGTAATACTTACTGTACATCAGATTTATCCTTTTTTCCTGCTAAGGTCTGTAGTAATACTGTACATCAGATTTATCCTTTTGTCCTGCTAAGGTCTGTAGTAATACTTACTGTACATCAGATTTATCCTTTTGTCCTGCTAAGGTCTGTAGTAATACTTACTGTACATCAGATTTATCCTTTTGTCCTGCTAAGGTCTGTAGTAATACTTACTGTACATCAGATTTATCCTTTTGTCCTGCTAAGGTCTGTAGTAATACTTACTGTACATCAGATTTATCCTTTTGTCCTGCTAAGGTCTGTAGTAATACTTACTGTACATCAGATTTATCTTTTTGTTCTGCTAAGGTCTGTAGTAATACTTACTGTACATCAGATTTATCCTTTTGTCCTGCTAAGGTCTGTAGTAATACTTACTGTACATCAGATTTATCTTTTTGTCCTGCTAAGGTCTGTAGTAATACTTACTGTACATCAGATTTATCCTTTTGTCCTGCTAAGGTCTGTAGTAATACTTACTGTACATCAGATTTATCTTTTTGTCCTGCTAAGGTCTGTAGTAATACTTACTGTACATCAGATTTATCTTTTTGTCCTGCTAAGGTCTGTAGTAATACTTACTGTACATTAGATTTATCCTTTTGTCCTGCTAAGGTCTGTAGTAATACTTACTGTACATCAGATTTATCCTTTTGTCCTGCTAAGGTCTGTAGTAATACTTACTGTACATCAGATTTATCTTTTTGTCCTGCTAAGGTCTGTAGTAATACTTACTGTACATCAGATTTATCCTTTTGTCCTGCTAAGGTCTGTAGTAATACTTACTGTACATCAGATTTATCTTTTTGTCCTGCTAAGGTCTGTAGTAATACTTACTGTACATCAGATTTATCTTTTTGTCCTGCTAAGGTCTGTAGTAATACTTACTGTACATCAGATTTATCCTTTTGTCCTGCTAAGGTCTGTAGTAATACTTACTGTACATCAGATTTATCTTTTTGTCCTGCTAAGGTCTGTAGTAATACTTACTGTACATCAGATTTATCCTTTTGTCCTGCTAAGGTCTGTAGTAATACTTACTGTACATCAGATTTATCTTTTTGTCCTGCTAAGGTCTGTAGTAATACTTACTGTACATCAGATTTATCCTTTTGTCCTGCTAAGGTCTGTAGTAATACTTACTGTAACATCAGATTTATCCTTTTGTCCTGCTAAGGTCTGTAGTAATACTGTACATCAGATTTATCCTTTTGTCCTGCTAAGGTCTGTAGTAATACTTACTGTACATCAGATTTATCCTTTTGTCCTGCTAAGGTCTGTAGTAATACTTACTGTACATCAGATTTATCCTTTTGTCCTGCTAAGGTCTGTAGTAATACTTACTGTACATCAGATTTATCTTTTTGTCCTGCTAAGGTCTGTAGTAATACTTACTGTACATCAGATTGATCCTTTTGTCCTGCTAAGGTCTGTAGTAATACTGTACATCAGATTTATCCTTTTGTCCTGCTAAGGTCTGTAGTAATACTTACTGTACATTAGATTTATCCTTTTGTCCTGCTAAGGTCTGTAGTAATACTTACTGTACATCAGATTTATCTTTTTGTCCTGCTAAGGTCTGTAGTAATACTTACTGTACATCAGATTTATCCTTTTGTCCTGCTAAGGTCTGTAGTTATACTTACTGTACATCAGATTTATCTTTTTGTCCTGCTAAGGTCTGTAGTAATACTTACTGTACATCAGATTTATCTTTTTGTCCTGCTAAGGTCTGTAGTAATACTTACTGTACATCAGATTTATCTTTTTGTCCTGCTAAGGTCTGTAGTAATACTTACTGTACATCAGATTTATCCTTTTGTCCTGCTAAGGTCTGTAGTAATACTTACTGTACATCAGATTTATCTTTTTGTCCTGCTAAGGTCTGTAGTAATACTTACTGTACATCAGATTTATCCTTTTGTCCTGCTAAGGTCTGTAGTAATACTTACTGTACATCAGATTTATCCTTTTGTCCTGCTAAGGTCTGTAGTAATACTTACTGTACATCAGATTTATCCTTTTTTCCTGCTAAGGTCTGTAGTAATACTGTACATCAGATTTATCCTTTTGTCCTGCTAAGGTCTGTAGTAATACTTACTGTACATCAGATTTATCCTTTTGTCCTGCTAAGGTCTGTAGTAATACTTACTGTACATCAGATTTATCCTTTTGTCCTGCTAAGGTCTGTAGTAATACTGTACATCAGATTTATCTTTTTGTCCTGCTAAGGTCTGTAGTAATACTTACTGTATATCAGATTTATCCTTTTGTCCTGCTAAGGTCTGTAGTAATACTTACTGTACATCAGATTTATCTTTTTGTCCTGCTAAGGTCTGTAGTAATACTTACTGTACATCAGATTTATCCTTTTGTCCGGCTAAGGTCTGTAGTAATACTTACTGTACATCAGATTTATCTTTTTGTCCTGCTAAGGTCTGTAGTAATACTTACTGTACATCAGATTTATCCTTTTGTCCTGCTAAGGTCTGTAGTAATACTTACTGTACATCAGATTTATCCTTTTGTCCTGCTAAGGTCTGTAGTAATACTGTACATCAGATTTATCCTTTTGTCCTGCTAAGGTCTGTAGTAATACTTACTGTACATCAGATTTATCCTTTTGTCCTGCTAAGGTCTGTAGTAATACTTACTGTACATTAGATTTATCTTTTTGTCCTGCTAAGGTCTGTAGTAATACTTACTGTACATTAGATTTATCCTTTTGTCCTGCTAAGGTCTGTAGTAATACTTACTGTACATTAGATTTATCCTTTTGTCCTGCTAAGGTCTGTAGTAATACTTACTGTACATCAGATTTATCTTTTTGTCCTGCTAAGGTCTGTAGTAATACTTACTGTACATCAGATTTATCCTTTTGTCCTGCTAAGGTCTGTAGTAATACTTACTGTACATCAGATTTATCCTTTTGTCCTGCTAAGGTCTGTAGTAATACTTACTGTACATCAGATTTATCCTTTTGTCCTGCTAAGGTCTGTAGTAATACTTACTGTACATCAGATTTATCCTTTTGTCCTGCTAAAGTCTGTAGTAATACTTACTGTACATCAGATTGATCCTTTTGTCCTGCTAAGGTCTGTAGTAATACTGTACATCAGATTTATCTTTTTGTCCTGCTAAGGTCTGTAGTAATACTTACTGTACATCAGATTTATCTTTTTGTCCTGCTAAAGTCTGTAGTAATACTTACTGTACATCAAATTTATCCTTTTGTCCTGCTAAGGTCTGTAGTAATACTTACTGTACATCAGATTTATCTTTTTGTCCTGCTAAGGTCTGTAGTAATACTTACTGTACATCAGATTTATCTTTTTGTCCTGCTAAGGTCTGTAGTAATACATTAGTATCGGGATCCCAGATGGTCAGTACAGAACCAAATCCTACACATAACAATGACCCGTCATCTGAGTAGGCAGCTGTGATGGCAGGGGAGTAACGGTAATAACCAGAGAATTTACACATCCATTTCTTATTTTTCCCTGAAATAAAGTTTATTCGAATAAAATAGAGAAAGTATAAAAAGACAATATGTGTTAAAGTTTGCTTTATACAACTGGTTTAAAAGAAAAGTACTGTGCGTAAACATTACCTTAAGATAAAAGATGTCTTCACTGTAGAAAAGGTATGATTTTTAAAAATTTCTCGTCATATATTTTAGGAGCATTTTTATTATTACACAAATCTTCATTGTATGATTTGAATTTATTAAACATTAACACACATACTGTATATATTTGTGTCATCTACAAGTGTCCATGTTTTGAAGTAATTATCCAGACTAGTTGTCACAGCCATTGGTTGGTCATCATCTTCACCAGTTTCTGGACGTATTTTTAAACAAGTCACTGGAAAATTATGTGGTAATTCTACTGTAGTGTTCAATGTATATCTGTAAAAAAAAAAAAAAGCTTAAAAACTCATCAATTAAAACACACTATGCAACATTTCTTTGAAAAAAAAATGAAAACTACATTTCAATACATTTTATAAAATAAAGCATGAATTAAAAACCAATTGTTCAGGCCCCTCCTTACCCACTCAAGTTCAAATTTGTTGACAAGAGAAAGGAAATAGTATAATAATGTGCTTAAAAGGGTCCCTTCTAGTGTCTGAAAAACAGATTCTTTAAAATACAAAAGATTGTCTACCTTTTTTAAGACATAAGGGAGATAATTTGTGAGCTCTAGTTTACTCAAAGCAACTTTCGGTATCAAATAATTGCATATTACTTTAACATAAAAACAGTGAGAAAAACTGCCTAGTCCTGGTTTACACAAGATCCCATTCTGTTGAAGTTTATAATCCTTTATATCAATACAATTTTACTTTCATTTTTGTCTAACATATTGAATTCTACCAAAACTTTAGAGTTCTCTTCAATCACAAAATGGCTTTGTGGTGAACAAAAACAAAATGACAGGGTATTACTTTCTAGTTTCTTCCCTGAATTGCCAGAATTTCAGCCTCAATTCAGGTGACATCACATGGTCATCCCATAATTCCACTGTTGCAAGCCAGTCCCCATGACAACTAAAGTCTGCAGCCATAACTTCTGTAACTGTGAGTGGTTTTGCCATATTCTCTGGTGATATGTAATTTTGTCCAACAATATCCAACTAAAAATATTAAAAACAAGTTCAGTGTATAAACAGCATATGTATACTGTGTCATGATGGCAATGTTGGCTGAAAGACCAGTATGTAAGGTCTTTATATGTTTGTTCTAAGCCAGGAGCCTGAAATCCTGGTGTCAGCATTAGTTACCATATGTCTAAATGATTTGTTTTTATGGTACATATATAGTCAAATTTTTGTTTTCCATTATGTTTTTAAAATACAATTACTGCAGTCTACCTTTATGCTCTATTTCCAGCAATGAGGGCCATTTTGATCAACTGACCTATAACCAAGGTACCCTAAGAATCAATCAAGTTGATTTTGGTTTAAGAGGGTAAAGTAGATTCAGAGAAGATCTGTGAGAAAGTTTAAAAGGGATATACTACACTTTTTAACAAGACAATCAACAAAATGTTTATAGTGTATACCTTGCAAAGCTGATTATATTCTTGATGTCTAAATTGTACTGAAAACATGAACAATTCCCTGAAACATTGTCTGTTTACTCATGTTATTCGTCCTACCTTCACATACTTATAAGTTACTTACATCATACAGATGTTTGTCATTGGTTACAGAGTAAAACTGTAAATGTCCTATCTTTCCATTGGTTACTAAGGCCTTTGACCTTGGGTCATAGTGCAGACCTGCTGGTACTGGATGTGTTTTCTGCACACTGAGATGAGCACATGTAAGTCCTTGGTATACTTGCTTCACATCAAATTTATTTGTTATTAACTTGATCACTGTCAAATAAAACATATTATGTTATCAAAACTAATACCTGTTATCAAACATGACAGGGCTTTATTGCATGCAATATTTCTGAATTAAAAGTAACATTTATTTACAATATAATAATTTATCAAAAAAATTTATGTTAGTATCTGTAAAAACAATATTTGAACGTTAACATGTTTGTAGCGGTAAAAACAATATTTGAACGTTAACATGTTTGTAGCGGTAAAAACAATATTTGAACGTTAACATGTTTGTAGCGGTAAAAACAATATTTGAACGTTAACATGTTTGTAGCGGTAAAAACAATATTTGAACATTAACATGTTTGTAGCGGTAAAAACAATATTTGAACGTTAACATGTTTGTAGCGGTAAAATCAATATTTGAACGTTAACATGTTTGTAGCGGTAAAAACAATATTTGAACGTTAACATGTTTGTAGCGGTAAAAAAAATATTTGAACGTTAACCTGTTTGTAGCGGTAAAAACAATATTTGAACGTTAACATGTTTGTAGCGGTAAAAACAATATTCAGAAGTAAAACAAAATGATTACTTACCGTTGTCAGTATGGCATGTAGCATAGTACATGTTGTCATGGGAACATGTCACACGATTAATAGGTGCTCCAAGTCTTGGTAAGAAATCTTTCTGATCAGAGTTGTATTGCCACTTAACTAATACACATTCATGTCCACCACTTAAAAGATAGGAACCTAAATAAAAAGAGATTTTTTTTATATAAATTTTAAAATTAAATCATTTCTAAAACTTAAAGGGTCAAGATTATTCCATCAAAGTCTTCATACAACTTGTGCAAATATGGTTTTCCTACTAATCATAGTATCTAAAAAGATCATCTAAGTCACATCAAAAATGTGTCAAAGTATTTTTTCAATTCAGTAAATCTATTATTGTTTAAAGTCCATTTTCAGCTACATATTTTCTCTTTTAACAAGTTGTCACATTATTTATTTGTGTGTACATAGAATTCTGTGAACAAATCAAGCATATGGTACTGGTGACAAGTTTTCTGTAATATGCAAATTACCTTAATATATTGAAAATAGCAAGTGCCAACCTTGTTTTGCAGAAATGATTCAATGTTCTCAGAGAAAATAATGCAAGATTGCAATATATTAGTGATAGCAAAACAATGTGAATATCAGGATTGAGGGGTAAGGAGAAATAATGTTTTGTCTGTGCTACAGAAGGGTAGTCAGTGAATAAAACATAAATATTCTTTGAGACAATATGGTTTATCAGCTTGATAATAGATCTAGTATTAATTTGAGACAGAAATTTGCAGGCCAAGTTAGTATGCAATATCCATGTTTTTTTTAACGCTAACTGAACTCTGACTTCCAATAACCCATACAGTCTTCAAAACTGTAAGTAGAACATGAAGAGCAATCATGGACCAATTAATGTGTACTAAGATTCCAGCTTTTATGGACTAACAAAAACAACTGTATATTTTTTATTTCACTAATTATTCCTGAAAAAAACAAGTTTTTAATCATCCTAATCACTTCAGTTTGTCATTTATGTATATATGATAAAATGGTTGAGGTCTTATTTTACATAAAATGTTTGTATGTGTCAGTTTGAATGAATGGTACAGTCTTAGGTCAAAATTGTTTCGCTATTTTGAAAATTCTATCATTTCATATAAGAACTTATCTTTTTAAAACATAGCAAAGAACTTAGTTGAGGTCTGATTTTGATAAAATTATTCAATGTTAATCTCATAAATGTCTACAGTTTTTATTGTTACCATGAATTTTTTTTTAAATGTCATTTACTGAGAAATCATAATTTGCATACAACTAAGGAAATAGACAACTTTCCAGTTCAATTACATTTTTTTCAAAAACTGGTTTTAGTTAACATCATTCGTGCATTTAGGGGTGTTGTCACTTCCATTCCAATGTTTAGCGAGTGGTTGGAAAACCATAAAGCTATATTGAACGTTTTATTCGGCAAATTGAATTCTCATAATTGTCTTTCAGCACTGCTGTCATTAGGGAATTGTGATTAAGTACCTACAGAACAAATATTATTTCTAGTTTATCCTGCACAATGACAATCACTAAGACGCTTGATGGACGTTTATAGTGCAGTGATACAGGCATCCCCTCTATTAGGTGTACATTATTCCTATGTAGCCATATGATTAATTTTATTTTGCAAAAATTTTAAACTAAAATTGAGAATGGAAATGGGGAATGTGTCAAAGAGACAACAACCCGACCATAGAAAAAACAACAGCAGAAGGTCACCAACAGGTCTTCAATGTAGCGAGACATTCCCACACCCGGAGGCATCCTTCAGCTGGCCCCTAAACAAATATATACTAGTTCAGTGATAATGAATGCCATACTAATTTCCGAATTGTACACAAGAAACTAAAATTAAAAAAATACAAGACTAACAAAGCAAAACTGTCTTTTTCAGCGATTTTTCTAAAAATATAAATCATAAATCAATTTCAAATTTATTGCAAGAAACAGCAGACATTTCTGCATTAAATGAAGAAAATCTTCAGTAGAATTTGTTTTATTAAAAATGTGTTCTTATATGAAATAATATGGAACTATTGATAGGTGAAATACTTTTGACATATGACGAGAGAAAATTAAATATCAAAGCAAACCTTCAACAGTAAAACAAAGGTCTAACACAGGTAGGGCATGCCAATGGTGATAGGTCTTTACAACTTTCTCTTTCCGAAATATGTTGTACCTAGAATAAAAAAAACCATGTCAACAAATTAACATACATACAAAATTGTTGTATATGCCTGTCCCAAGTCAGGAGCCTGTAATTCAGAGGTTGTTTGTTGCTATTTCACATTTCAGTTTTTCATTCATCAATTGAACATAAATTAAGCCTTTAGTTTTTTCATCTGAATTGTTTTACAATGGTAATTTCTAGACCTTAAATAGTTGACTATGAGGTATGGGCTTTGCTCATTGTTGAAGGTCATATGGTTGTTTATTTCTATGTTGTTTTGGCTCTTGTTGAAGTTGAATAATTGGCAATCATACCACATTTTTTTTTATGCTAAACAAAAAAAATTAGTGTCTATGTTGATTGCCCTTTTTCAATAAAACATACATATCTTTAGACATTGGTTAATTGGTTTGCTTTTAATCTTAGATTTACAATATATCTTTTCAAAATTATAGACATTTTAACCTTCTCTTTAAAAATCATAAAATCATACTATTATGTACTCTAGAAGACATACCAAATTGACACATTTACTTACCAATAATAAATACGACCATTTTGACATCCTGTCACAACACAAACATCGGTAGGATGACACGCTACACAAGTGAATTCTGTTTGCTGGGTATTATCTAAAGTATGTCTACAAAATAATGAAAATACATAAAAATCCTATCAGCTGTGATTGGTTAAAATGTGGCTACAATATAATGAATATGCAGATCAACTTTGTCAGGTGAGATTAACCCATTATAAGCACAGCAAAACAGCAGATGGGACTATAAAAAGCCTATATAGTCCTTACAGAGCCAAAGGACATACTGTGGATTCATTTATTTTGCGTGGGTATCAATTTTCGTGGTTTGAAGAAAACTTTGAAAAAACTGGTATCCAACGAAAATGAATGAATCCACAGTATTTTATCTAACAGCTTTGTTATGTCTTTAACTGATTGCAGACATGCGTTGATAATGTAACAAAATTCTGTAAAATGCTTAAAAAAATAAACTGGTTATTAATCAAGTGAAGATAATTTTGAATGTATTTTCACTTTGGGTTTTTAGAGTTTGCACCTGTAAGACTGTTTTCATTCAGGATACAAAATTCTTCACAAAAACCCTGTATTAAAATATAACAAAGGAGTGACTAGTCATACTACTATAATATATCAAGCTAGCATCACATATTTCTTTTATTTATTTTTACATACTGTGGAGTGCTTTATGTTAGCAGGGTATAAATTCAAGATTTTAAATGAAAAACAAGTTTGGGAAGATTATTTTCTTGTCCTTGGCCATGATTCATGTCACTCAATGAAGATCAAACTCATGTGAGGGGAACATTTTGTGTTTACAAAAGAATTTTTCAATCATTGAAATAAAAAAAGTAAATTTTAAAAATCATTAATGATAGGCCTCTATATTTTTAGAATTGTCTGTAAGTACAGGTTCAAAATAAGAATCTGAATAAAATGTATCTTCTTAACCACTTACCTGACTTTTTTCTTCTGATTCTGTACATATAAGAAGGTTTCATTTATTGTGGCAATAACTTTATTCTAAAAGAAAAGACAAAGACATATAAAGGTTAATTTCACAAAACTATATATATATTTCTACAATATAACACATTTATAAAGTCATTTTGGAACTTTTTACATATAGATCACATATAAATCTATACCACTCAGTGTTCCAGCTAGGATTTGAAAATAGAGGGGCGCGTTTTTAAAAAGGGCACTTTAGCGCGTTCTCACTGAAAAAAATCAAATACTTAATATTACCACATAAAGACATATTTCTTGATGCATGGTGGGTCTAAGATGAATTTGCAACGCGATGCGCTGCGTTGTTTTGTAGAATTATTTTTATTACACTTGTGAAATGAATTGTGCATGTCAGTTTAAAAACTTCACATAAATCTGCAATACAGTCAGGAACAATACTTAACATTTTCTCTGAAGGCTAGCCTGGATCCAAAAGTTTTTTCAAGGGCCCTGTAGAATTTTTTTAGGCCTTACCAGGTTTGTTTTTACTGCAGGCACATACATATTAATAGTCTTGAATGTTCTTATATAAAAGCCAAAAATATATGTTTGAAATACCTTATACATGTAGCTTGTTTCTTATTATGATGGAAATAATAAAGGAATTAAATAAACATGAGTTTTTCAGAATTAAAATTCATTTAACCATGTATTTTCAGACTGGTGAACTTTATATATATTTGTAATATTATTGAAAAAAAACAAATAAAACAGCCCCCCTTTCCATACCCCTAGATGTAAATTATTTTAATAAAAGAAGTATTATCAGTTTCACCCAAAGAAATTATTATAATTTTTCATGAATGAATCTTAGCAGTTGTAATCAAAATGATTTCCAAAATGAAATTCCTACTGTCTATAAATAACAATGAAATGTAACTGTTTCCTGTTAATAAGGGGTTTCCCGAATTTTCCCGCCAAAAAGCACATGGCTTTCAACAATTGTAAACAAAGCATTCAATTTGTGATCATGGATTACAGTTTTAATTAATTTAATTTGAATATAGATATTCAACTTAAGGTACAGTCAAGCAATGTTTTTACTTTCTTCTGGATTAAAGCTAGTTTGAAAGATCAGTTTAAAAAATAAAAACATCAAAACAAAAACGATCTGAATTGTGAATATTCAGTGACCCATAATTTTTTTTAACTCTGCTACGGAGGTCAAAGTTACATCATGTTTCATGCATTTTGCGTTTTGACCTATTGGAATGATTCTTTTTAAATGACATAATAAATAACAAATACAATAGAAATGAACATCGTTCACATTTATTTTCTAAATTATATTTTGCATCGTCAGGTGTTAAAATAATCAATTCATTTAACTTCGATGTTTGGTGCTTCAGGGTAAAGGGATTAGACAGGGTCGTAAATTTCACCTGATTAAGTAATTGACTCTAATCAAAAAGGTGATTATAATCAGGTAACAAGTGTCAACAATTTTAATCTGTTGTCTTAATGAAGTGTGTGTATAAAGAACTCAACAAAATGGCGACGATATGAGGAAAAAAGATTGTTTTTAAACTTTTTTTCAAAAGGGCACAGAGGGGCGCAGGGGCGCTTAAAAAAGCTGGAGGGGCACAAAATTTCGGGGGCGGGGCGCGGCGCCCCTCCATTTCATGCTAGCTGGAACACTGCCACTGATTCTTAGTATGGTATTGGTATGTAATGGAAAACAAGACTGTTTCTTTTCAACAACTAGAACATGAAAAAATATTAAATAATTATTCAAAATTAAATATTCAATTTAAGATTCACTTCAAAAGATATGAAAGATCAATCCTTTCAATTTTATTTTAAACAAGGATACAAGACAGTAACATGCATATTTTCTTATCATGGTTATCAACAAATATTCAAAGAACCGTATAGCGGGTTATTTTTGCGGGTGTAAAATTTCGTGATTTTCATTGAATAAGGTATACGAAATATTTTGGCGGTTATTATTTTGACCAGCCAAATAACCCCATAGATGCCAACCCCCTTTTGACACAATCAGTAACAAACTATCAAATTTTCCGTATTTTTGAAAAAGTTTTCAGTAATCATTTATAAACGTGCATTTACCAATCAAAATTACTGACGAGTGGTTGCAAAGTGATGTACACTAAAATTTGTCATTTAACATGTTGTCTGTAGTATGTATTCCATTCATTAATTGTTCAGATGTTCTCGACTCAAACATTTTTGTTTTGTCAAGGAGAAGTAGAGAAAGGGAAAAAGCTACTTAATAAAATGCAAGTTTGACTCTTCGGAAGTCAATTAGTTACCCAACAATAGGTTGATAACTCCCGAGAAACCGGAAGCATTAGATTGGCGTTTCCTAAATACTGGACCGGGACGGAAAAGTAATGATAAAAATCCGCGTTTTACAAAATTGAACGTCGATGATTGGGAATCCGTAACTATTCGACTTTGACCGTAATAGCGTAGTTTATATCGCAAAATCGGAAAAACTACGGAAAAATCGTAATAGTTGGCATCTATGTAACCCCCTACCACAAGCTTAAACGATTTGGAAGCTGCTGGAGACGACCCTGCTGATAATGTTGTCACTGTGACGGGCCTCAGGGAGGAGTCTACGGACATTCCCGCTGAATTGTATTTTTCTAAATAAAACGTAAATATGTTGCACGACGAACGTACCACTATCAAATGACGTACAATCAATGTTGTGCATGCATCGTACCAAATTTGGTAATCGTGCAACTGTATCACAAGTGTCTTGTGACAGTCGTGAGATTGTCGTATGACAGTCGTGCAACAATCGTATGATTGTTTTTATTAATATAGTTTATTTTGGTACACAAGACAATGTGTTTATCGTATGACAGTCGCCCGACTGTGGTAATACACTCTCACGACAGCCACAAGACAGTGACATGACAAAAAATTTTTGACCAGGGCTTAAACGCCAACATTAATGGATGATAGTTTTGTTACACAGTCTTACCTGACAACCAACAACCAATCAAAATAGTATTTTGTTACAGTACAGACTTACCTGACAACCAACAGCCATTGAACATTGTTCTTTATTTACATTTCCAAGCAAGACATTAATCTTAGGTGCACAATCTTTCTGTGATGGCAGAACACACTCAATGATGTCATATTCTGCAACAGAAATTAACATGATAAATAATGATAACCTGATGTTCTATGAGAATATCTAAAACTTTAAATATGTTAAAGTACTGTTTAATGTTCCTAGATTAAACATAAACATCTCACAGTCACTTTTGAAATGTATTTGTATTTCTTATTTAGAGAAAACTTTATTGTATTAAAGTAACATAAGGGTACCTAAATTGCATCTATTTGGTGTTTTCCCCCCTAAATTCGTGAATATTTAATCCTTCCCACCAACTAGCATCAGGTGAAGATAATTTGTATCAATGTAATAGCAGGTCATTAATTTCATGGATGAATAGACAGAGTTTTTTTATGTAATCAATATCAACTACCATGAAATACAAAATTGAAATTTCTTCCTTGTGCAACAGCAAACCTCAACCTAAAAGACCCTATGAAGGTTTATAAGATTGAAACATCTTCCTAGTACAAAACCTAAACCTACTAGGCTATGGCTGCGATTCATATTCCAGAAAGTTATAACTTCATAAAATACTTTGGTTGGGGCCTAAATTAAAATATTGTTTGTTTGCCCTTTTTGACCCTATTTTTTGAAACAGGGTAGGTAGGTAGGTAAAATATTTTATTTTTTTTCCCAAAAAAATAACTTGGCTCAGTATATTTTTTATCATGGGTAGGAAGGTAGGTATAATATTTTATTTTATAGACACAAAATCTGCATGATATCATTTTTGTCTGTATTGCTTTTGTTTAAGTATGATTTTACTGATCTTTACTATTATTAAAGTTTCTGGGACTATTATACTAATAGTCCCAGGAAGTTATGAAAAAAAATTATCATGTTGAATGTGAAGTTAATTCATATGCACTACAATTTTTTTTCAAATATCAAAATATAGGGCTGTGTGGCATATTTTCAACATTTATATGCCTGGAACTTTTATGAGTTTTAACTTGCACCAATATTCTATACTACCTAGATGTACCTTGTACGCTTAACTCGACCGAAAGGTTTATTAATATCATATATCTCCCTAGCATGGTTTGTGAAACAGCTGTACAATGTAAAATCTATAGCATGTTTTATTCCGACATTCTATCAATTTTATCAAAATTTGAACTTAAATTATCAGAGATGATATCTGTGAAATAAAAAGATTATTTGACTAGAATATAAAGCCACTGCCTGGCAATGCATTTCCCACCATCATCGTCATGCAACCAGTTGGAAGAGCTAAAAATAAGCATTTGTCTTATTTTACTTACAACCCTAGAGACTGAGTGTTTAAATTTTTGTGTGTCCCGGTGTTTCCAATAAAAATCTACAAGACTTGAAACTCAATTGTCACATATTTCACATCGCATTTATAAATGGTCTATAAGGAAAACTTGGCAATTTTACTGCCAACTGTTCTCAAATTTACAGGACTTTGGTTCATGTCTGATATAAATAAAATGTCAAAGCTGGTCGAAGGCAGCATTAACATAATCATCCTGATCTACGGATCACCAAAGGCAATCCCTACAGAATACAGATACATGAACGTCCTTTAACAAAATGTTTTGAACACACGTTGATAATTTTGTATTGGACGAACTTTTTTGAATGAACCCTGCTCTTCAAGTATAAAGACACAGGGCAACATTCGTCATATCATGATTTCAAAACTTTCAACATCGATTTCAATCAAATGCTTTGATTCTCTAAATGCAAGTGTTCATGCCAAATGCTCCCGTGATATCAAACGGACTAAACCATATACGGGGAAGATAAAACCCGAGGATTCCGGTAAAAAAGTTTTGAGTGGGAAATACAAATATAAGATTTTTGGTAGGAACGGAAAAAAAATTAAATATTGCTAGTAAATACAAATAAAAGATTATCAGTCGGAACGAATTTATAGGGTCGGTCGGTAAAGGGCAAACAAACAATATTTTAATTTAAGCCTGGTATCTTTTTGGGTTGCAACTAAGATATTTCCAAAATGAAGTAAAAATAATGGTTATATGGTATGATTGCATATGAGACAAATTTCAATAGATAACCAAAAACAGCCATCTGATAATGTTTGCAGTAATTATCCTCACATAATATGTCTAAGGACATTGTTTCCAATTTTGCTGATAAAATTTAAACACCTGGAATCTCTACTTTCCAGTAAAGCTTGTTTTTTTAATCAATGGAATCTATTGTAAGTGATTTTTTTGTTTTTTATGACAGGTTTGAAAATTTTTTGTATGTTATGTTACAGAGAAGAACCTACCTTGTCTAGAAGTCTGTCTTTTCAATATAAGGACTGGAGTTTCTTGATGAGATGATAGAGAAATGTCATGAAGGGGATAATGAAGCTGATATACCTGCAACAGACAGTTCAAATTGAAAAAATAAACATTTCTCATACCCTTTCCTTTTGGAGCCCCCTATAAAATAGTGGTACAAAATGATATGAAATGATGGTTTACTTGGCAGAGGAAATTGTTGAAAATCTCATACCATATTTTTGTTACAGTATGTCAACTGTAAGATTCTACGTTTGAATAATAAACAGAATGAACATACATGTATATCCTATGTTTGTCACATATTATTTTGTTTCAAATCTATCTGTTAATTTGTATCTCTTCTTATTTAAAATATTTGTTTCTTTTAGTAGAATTTGTATCTCTCACTGTGTGGTTTAAGACATGTGGTTTAAGACATGTCCATGTGTCTTGTTTGTAGGTTAGGTGATCCACTAAACTGTTCTTTGTCTCTTCCTTAATCAGTGAGTAGATTTCCATGAAACTTATTCAGCAAAAATGACATCATTGATGCTTTTAAAATAGATAATAGATTTATCGGTAATCTTATTCATGCAAAATAAGTAATTTATGTAATTTTCTTTAAAAATAAAAATGGTGTTGCACATACACATCATTTGGTAGCTTGAGCATCAAAGAATAAATTTCATTGATAAATTTCTTGAATTTTTCATAGGTAGGGTGTATAGAATATTGTGATCAATGTACTATGTTTTGTGCATATCAAAAGAAGTGATAAGGAAAATTGATAATTATCAAGTCAGCCACATTTAGATCACAAGAATGAAATCTCTACCCAGAAATGAACAACTTACATACCAGGTAACAACAAACACAAAACAACTTCTTCATACCTTCAGTAAAACACCATCAGAATAGTCCCACTGTATTACTGACTGGTCAAAGGAACAAGACAAAATCTGAAATTATAGTGTCAATGTATGTAAACAAATTATATAAAAATTGAAAAGATTACAATATTATTAACAATGAGAATTCTTCAATTTCATGAATAAATGTTAAAAAAAAAAACCCACACAACTTGAAATAAATATCAAGCCCTCTTAATTTTCAATGAATTAAATGTAGAAACTGCTGCCTCATGTTGATGTGTATTGATTTTATCTTCTGAGCAGAGCAGATCCGCAAGGAAGTGGTTGTGATACCCATTTACAAAATGAAACTAAACTTCACTTAAAATTTTTCAAAATAACACATACAAATCAAAAATTAGCCAAGTGGTTTCAAAGAAATAGTTTATTCCAAAAGTTGGTGAAAAACTAATCCCAGAATATTGTAACACATAATCAACTTATATTCCTGATGTCCCTGGTCGACATTCACCCAAATCACATCTATTCAGAGAGACAGCTTCAACTGGTTTAAGGGGCAAAATTGAACTTGCAGTAAACCAGGCATCACCACAGAAAATTATTATACACATATTCCCATATAATATGACAGCTGTTTCCAATTCATTTGATGTTTTTGAGCTTTCGATATTGCCATTTGTTTAGGAACTTACCGTTTTGAAATTTTTAAAATTTTATCATTGGTCACCTTTGACCCTTGATATCTAATTTCACACACTATTATTTATTTGGGTTGACAAAAATACCAGTAATTGTGTCCATGTATGAGAACTGATGTTAAGAGTTTACCTGTAATTTGTTATTTGGATTGACAACTATGCCAGTAACTGTGTTTGTATGACCATGTAGATTTCTGATGCATTCTCCACTCTCTGTACTGAATACTTTGATCAAGGATTCTGAGCAGCAAAATAAACATCTGAAACATAAATGGAACTCTCAGAATAAAAAAAAATTATGTAGATAAATTTTACAATCTATTTCTCTTTTAATAATGTTTAAGAATGCAAAAATGAAACATAAAATAATGATATTGATATATGTCTATTAAATACATGTACTTGTCTTATTTGGGGTTTCCTTGTATTGTTTCTTTGACTTCTTTTTTGAAACTTTATCATGAGAAGTAGGGCTTACCATTCTATCTTGCCAATAGTATCCTACTTGTTTAGTTCTCCTTTATACTTCACAAAACCCATTTATTTCATGCTCAATAATACCATTACATGAACAGTTGTTTCAGGTTGTGTCTATTTTTCTATTTCTATGTCTAGCCCTGTCTCAAAACTTTTTTAAGTGTCAGGTTGGACTGGACTGTAGTAAAATTTGTAGTAAAAGCACAACTATATATATTATGATTATGAACCTAATCATCATCATGCTAATGGGTTGGTAGCAAGTCATTTTGTACCCAAAATTACAATTTCATATCCCATGTTTACCATTCATACCCATAATTTAAACCATTTTGTACTCAAAAAGACAACTGCATTAATCATTTAGTATCTCATAACATGTTAACTATTCATTTATTTGTAAATCGTTGAAATCTTTATCTAACATCAGTCATCAGTATTGGAGATTTTGTGAAACAAAAATGTACAATTCTAAAATTGAAAGATCCTTCATACTGCCCCATTATCATGTTTAAAAGCTTTCAAATTTAAGGAATACTTGTACATTCAACAAAATATATAAAAAATGTTTTTATAATATTTTATTTTACATTTATAAATATGTATGTTATTTAATCATAAGACATTTTAAGTTGATCTTATTTTTTTCAAATATATGGATCATAACATAAACAAAATGCTTCGAGCAGCAGAAAATTGCTATCAACATTGGATTGATTTATTGAAGCAGTGTGTGGAAACTTTTATATAGTCAAAATTACACTTGTTTGAAGGCATTATCCTTTAATAATATTTAAACTCTGAAAAGTATGAGGAATAATTAACTGCAACTATTTTAATAGTTATTAATAGAACTTTTGTTTTTTTCCAAGGACATGAAGGAAATGCAGTGAAAAGGGACACAAGCTGCCATTCACTCAACATTTTCAAGTCACTCAAGATGAAAGCTATGAATATAATTGTTTGCATAAGAATTTGCACCTTCCATGCATGTTACAAATCAAAAAACACGTACAGCATTTTCAATTTCAACTTCCATGCAGAATCCATGGGGTAAAAAGTGACATGGATATAAATCTTCTGCGTTACGAAATGGTATAGATATAATTCTTCCATAACCAGGGTTCTCACTAGGAATTCTTCATGGTGAGTCCTTGGACTCATCACTTTTAGAAATGGTGAGTCCCAATAAATTTTCAGTCCAGGATGCATACAATTTTTGGTGTCATAATTAATGAAATATGACGAAATACAACTTAAATGATGTGTGTTGGATTTTTAGTTTTTATTATATCAATAAAAATTATGATCTCTTAATAGTAATTTTTATGATAAGATATGAAATTGCATTCAGGTGGTATCAAATGGCATATAAATCTTCTATGAGGTACAAAATGGCACTCATATAAATTTTCAGTGAGGTACAAAATTGGTATAGTTACAATGTATATAGCTGACTGACCTAAGGGGGGGGGGGGGGGGGGGGGGGGGGCTCCAGTCATGATTCAATGATTCCCTATAATAAACCAAATTTTTCCCACAAATCTGGATCCGCCTATGGGTAGGTTATTCCAATCATTAATAATACATTGGGAAAAATGTCTTAACCCTTTCCTCCATAATGACGCCTTTTGACGCCACTCCCTTTACTCCATAATGACGTTTACACTTTAAACCTGATAATTTTTTTTACTGAAAAAAATCCTATGCGAATCAAGTATTTAAAAAAAGAATTCCATGGACAATAATGGAGGAAAGGGTTAATCGAAAAGAAGTGTTACATTTTGGTTTTGCTAATTTCCAATAATGCCCAAAGGTATTTGTACTGATGACAGTAAAGAGTCTTTCATAAGGTATATCATCAATTCCTTTTAAAATTTAAAAAGCTTGTATCATATCACCTCTTCGCAAGTTAGAGAAGGTAGTTTAAGTACTTTTAATCTGTCTTCATAGCTTAAATGCGGTATACCAAGAATTAATTTAGTTGCTCTCATCTGCACTTTTTCTACAGCATTAATATCTTTCTTTATATGGGGACGAAGTCCCCTATTACAGTAGAAAATTCAATAAAAAAATTTTAAAAAAAAAAATCGGGAAAAATCCCGAATTTTTCATTGTACTTATGAACTCAAAATCGTTCAATTTTTTTTTGTCGTGTTTTTTAATTCCCAGATCTGCGCAAAACACATAACTCTACTTCCTTCTTCCGGTCTTGTTGTCGTGAGACTTTGATTAGTCTAGTAAAATATAGGAACTCCAGGAACACAATACCAATATTTCATTTTTAATCATTCTTTGTCTTTGGTATGAATAAACGTTAGACCTACCTGATGCATTGCGTTTCTTTGTTTACATTGAACATGACGTCATAACTTAAATAACGTCACAAGTAAAATCCCTAACAACAGAACCAAAATCGGAAACCTTACGGTATTTCGGTATCTTTTTTTTAACAAATATTTTTGAAATACAAAAAAAAATAATTTAAACAAACTTCGTCCCCATTCACAGCTAATGCCTGCCTCATATTAAAATAAATGTTCATATTTATTTTTAGCAAATACATTCTGTATGTTTATGTTTCACCACAAAGTTTACGTGAAATACAGACATAAATATATTGAAATTTTATTTGTTTAAATTCAGCCTTGACGGGTATGTAAACATGGTCACAAATTAAAAACGGTGAAGATTACTGTCCTCTTTACGACTCTAGTTCTTTTAAAAGTAACACATATCACTTATATTTTATATTGAACTTAAAACCTAAAATATTCATAATGTTTACTTTGAATCTGGCCCAAACACAGGTCTTGTTTTAACGAGGCTAGCGCCCGAAACAGCAGAAATCTCAATTTTACTTTCAGGCATGTTTTCGAATGGGCGCAGCCATTACCGGAAGTACGTGTAATCTGCACATTGGCTTCCGCATTGACACGTTTCTCATTCCGGAAACTATTATTGTTTTCCTTTATAAAATAATGATTTTGTCTTGCTTTGTTGTGTCAAGAATTTTATTAATCACAACTATTATTTGATAATTCACAGTCTCTTGTCTCCGACTGTCCGGCAAAATAAAATCCAAAAATGCGCATGGCAAAAATAATTAAAATTCAACGATAATCTTATCTGCAAGCAGAACACAGACATTCAGATCTATTATATTGTCATCTCAATTCAATTCTTTATTGCACATTATGCTTATCAGTGCAATAAATACAAATATATTTCTATAGCACAACATGACATAATACATCAGAGAAGCAAATAAATATCAAGTATTGGCCAATAACAGTTCGGTCCTATGATTAAGTGCATTAAACAAGAGTTTAAACAAATTACGCAAATCTTTTACATTTTCAGTGCTGAGAAGTTGCACTAATTTGAACAACGATGGACGTCTATAATAATAAGGTTTAATAAACTGTCTCCTTAAGTCTCTATAGCATTCACATTGTAAAACAAAATGAAATTCATCTTCAGTGATATTCAAAGTACAAAGAGTACACTTAAATTCTATCTAACCTATTTACTCCATGATAACGGCCTACTTCAACAAACAAATTATCTGAAGCTTGAGAATTCCGAACTACTTCTTTCGGTCCTAAAATGGTGCCTGTTCCACAAAGTGTCAATTACAGAAATCTACACTTTCTATAGATGATAGCATGCGTTTTTTTTCCCAAAGGAGCTAGTTGATGCATTTGAAAGAATGAAGCATCAATCATTTGTATAGTAAGCCTTCTGACTATACAAATCCTTGGTAGAATTGGGGTATTTAAGTATTTTTCCGCCGCATGTAATTTAATATGACTGTGTAGAAGCTCAGATCGTTTACGTAGTCTCCAATGTAAAAATAACTGTTTTATTATCGTTGCATTTCAATGGTCTGACAAGGGCAGCTTCTGGCGGGGCGTTTTGGACATGCGCCCCCTAAAATTTGCAAAGCATTAAATGTCCTCAGCTTAAAAAGAATATTTCGATAATTTTACCTAAAAAAATGTTTCGCCTCGCTCCGCGAAAATTAAGCTTGCGCCCCCTAACTTAAAATCCTGGACCCTCCCCTGCATGGGTCAGATGATCGGTGTTTTGTTTTCATTTCTCAGAATGAATATACAAAGTGCTACCCCGTACTGATGTATGGTTCACTTTATTCAGTGATGTAAATTGATAAAATGTAAGTTTTTCGGTTGTTTTTTTTATCTCTTACTACCAAATGTCCATCTTTATCTACTGTCGGTTAACTACTGTATCTATTTATAAAACTGACCTATACAGCTAGGTATGCCATGATGTTCAGCCTCTCACTACCAGGATCATATAACAAACCAAATACGATCAAATACCTCTTATGTAATTTTATTTGCTGCTTATTATTCTTGATATCCTAACGATCATTATAATAAATAAATCGCCCGGCGTATCAACAACATAAGGGTACAAGAAAATATTAAATTAAGTTCTATTTTTTTTTTTGCATAACATTGTTCTTTATTTCAATATTTTTCTCTACTGCATCTTCTTTTTATACAAAAAAGATAGTCATTAAAAAAATTATTATGCCCCTTCTTTTACAGATATATGACAAGGGCTTTGTTTGCGTTTTTATGGTATATTCTCTTTTTTTTATTTGATATTTTTCATCTGCTATGTTGTGAAAATTAGTTGAAATAGATTTGGAGGCAATATTTTCCATAGATTGCCATATCAGATCATATCAAGGTCAACATTAAATCTAGTATACATATTAAAATTTTCTTATACATTTTGTGATTTCAGGCGATAAAAAGTAGTTAACCTTTTAAATGGTCGAATCAATACTCAAAATCCTATGGAAAGAAACACAAGCGAATTAACTAAAGTATAGCGAGGTGAACGACGATGCAAGACAGAGAGCCTCTAGTTGAAAACATTTTTGTTAAAGAAAGGCTTTCTACAATTTAAATTATCAACAGATCATTTATAATGGGAAGGTTTGTATTTTAAACGAGTGTGTCAAACGTCCTGATGGTGTAAACATGGACATTTATCATAATGTTTTCAGATAATAACGACACTAAATAAATTCTGAAGAAATATAAACATTTAATAGATATATAACCTGATAGTTGTAAATGGTCTAATGTTAAGTTTTAAAAACATAATGTACTTATTTATGTATATACACAACATTTTCATATTCGATCTTAGCTTTGATAAACCTTTGTAAAGTCTGTTTTTCATAGAATGGTTATTATAACTTGCATTTTTGCAGCGTGGGCATTATTTTTGTGACAATTACAACCTAAATTTTAACCCAACTATAAAATTCTTATTAACTGGAAGACTACAATCAAAAGACAAAATCTAAATCATGCTAATAACGAAGCACTGACCACTGAAAGTACCAGACAACCAGGACTGCATTTCAATTTAAGCGGTACAGAATTATTGGTAACAATTATACATTGAAGACTTTAGTGTTTTATTTTAAAAAAAAACCTGTGGAAGTAACAAATACAAAATGGTTAATAAACTTCACAAAACCGTTGAAATGACCGAAGGAGATTGATATTTTGTAACTTCACAAAACCGTTGAAATGACCGACGGAGATTGATATTTTGTAATTTCCCATTCAACTCGGATTTCTTACCATGTAAATTGTTTTACCATTTTACTTTGTTTATCCTGGTTTCGTACCATGCTACGTGTTATGTATATGCCGTGTTTACCATTATTTTTACGATGCTTGATGCAACGTTATTTATCATGTTTATCCTGATTTCTTACTATATATACATCGTGTTATGTTATTTACCGTGTGTACCCTGATTTCTTACCATGCTAGGTGCTATGTTTTTATCGTGTTTACCCTGATTTCTTATCATGCTAGGTACTATGTTATTTATCGTGTTTACCCTGATTTTTTACCATGCTAGGTACTATGTTATTTAACGTGTTTACCCCGATTTCTTTCCATGTTGGGTGCTATGGTATATGCCGTATTTACCCTGATTTCTTGACATGAAGGATGCCATGTTATTAACTTAGTGAACCACGGAGGCTACTATGTTATTTTCAATGTTTACACAATTAAATATACTATTCTATATTATTTACAGCATTTACACTTAAAAGAAACTAGTCAAATTCGTTTTACACATTTTTATGTTTTGGATCAGTTGATTTTTTTTGTCAAATTAGAAGTTGTCCGTTCATTGATGATTCAATAATGTTATCATCTTGTGTGTATTTGTATTAAGTCTTTTCCATAAAATTAATGTGATGGCTCCAGTTCCTAAAATTGCCTCTTGAATTTATTCTCTCTTATCTCAAGTGGAAATTTACAAAATACTTTACCCTCAAGACGAAATGTTTGTCTTTTAATTTATAAAATAAATTTATCATCGCGTATTGACATAATTTTGCACAAACATCACTACTTGTCGATCGCAAATATAAAACTAATGTACACTGCTGACATTTAATAAAAATTCAACTCTTCACAATTTTTGTCCACCTTTACATAACAATGAGACGGTAACCTGAAGAAAATATGCAGCTTTACATCAATGTGTAGACATGAAGCCACGTTCGCCCACTGACCACTTGCGTAAACATGTTCAAGAAGAGGTCTTTTAAAACATTATTTCATCTATTTTGTTGAATAAGTTATCCACCTGATATTTCAAACAGTGTTTGGTGCTTAAAACAGTTTTAGCAGGATAAAATTGATATTTGCATATAAAAAATGTTAATAGCTTTAAAAAGTCAGAGGGACTAAAAAAAACGAAAAAAAAAAAATTGGAAGTTTTAATGATACAACATAGTACACTATACATCATGCACAAGCTGATCTGACAGAGTACACTAAACATAACCATGATGATCTGACAGAGTACACTAAACATAACCATGATGATCTGACAGAGTACACTACACATAACCATGATGATCTGGAAGAGTACACTACACATAACCATGATGATCTGGAAGAGTACACTACACATAACCATGATGATCTAACGCACAACACTACACATAATTAACCATGATGATCTGACACAGTACGCTACACATAACAATGATGATCTGACACATTACAGCACACAAAACCATGATGAAATTATTTAGTACACCACACATAACCCTGATGATCTGACGCAGTACGCTACACATAACCATGATGATGATCTGACACAGTACGCTACACATAACCATGATGATCTGACACACTACACTACACATAACCATGATGATCTGACACAGTACGCTACACATAACCATGATGATCTGACACAGTACAGCACACAAAACTATGATGAAATGATTTAGTACACCACACATTTCCAAGCTGATCTAACAGAATAAACTACACATAACCATAATGATCTGACACAGAACACCACACATAACAATGATGATCTCACACAGTACATTACACATAAGTATAATGATCTGACAGAATACACTACACATAACCATGATGATCTGACACTGTACACTACACCAAACCTTGATGATCGACACAGTACATTACACCAAACCTTAATGATCGACACAATACACTACACATAACCATGATGATCTGACACAGAACACTTCACCAAACCTTGATTATCGACACAGTACACTACACATAACCATAATGATCTGACACTGTACACTACACCAAACCTTGATGATCGACACAGTACACTACACATAACCATGATGATCTGACACAGTACACTACTACAAACCTTGATGATCGACACAGTACACTACTCATAACCATGATTATCTGGCATTATAAAGCACCTTGCTATATTCACACTTTGTGTACTAC
The DNA here is from genome assembly GCF_963676685.1 of Mytilus edulis. NCBI lineage: Eukaryota > Metazoa > Mollusca > Bivalvia > Mytilida > Mytilidae > Mytilus > Mytilus edulis. The sequence continues at coordinate 26,346,580 of NC_092347.1, read as the reverse complement.
GAATTACAATGACGATCTGACACAGACCACTTGCGTTAAATTGAGGATCTGACACAGATCGGGGACATGACGATCTGACACAGACCACTTGCGTTAAATTGAGGATCTGACACAGATCGGGGACATGACGATCTGACACAGACCACTTGCGTTAAATTGAGGATCTGACACAGATCGGGGATATGAATATCTAACAAAGAGCAACGAGCCTTTCCTTTACTAAGTTTATAGGGTGTTCTTTTAATGCGCCGTTTGTCTTTTTTATTATTGATCGAGTTCAAAATAGGTAGGGCTAATCCTTCGATAAACTATGGATATGTTCATGTGCCTGTCCCTAGCCAGGAACTTATTCAGTGTTCGTCTTTTGTCGTATCTTAATATTTGTCTTTTTTGGAAATTTGAGTTGATTGCATATCTTGGAAAGTCTTTGTTAGATTTATTTATGAAAAAATTCTCTACGAATCAGCTTCAGCATGCCGAAAAGGCACCTGCCTACGGTTGAAGTACATGGATTGACTTTGGTTTTACTGTGTCGGATAAAGATGCTGTATGTAACTCACATCTCTATGCTTTTCATACAACTCTTTTTATTTATATTTCAGATGTCCGAAAACTCTTGTAAAGTGTTTTTTTTTTATAAAGCAGAATAGAATATAACTGTCTTTTTGTGATTCCAAAGGTGGATTGGGCATAAGAACATTTAACCTTAACCTTTTATATTTCCGTTATAGAGATATCTCTCTGTAAACCGAGATTATTTTGCACATTACTTTATATTAAAATAAATGTAAAAGTCAAATAAAGGATCTGCAAACATCACGTCAAAGCTATTCAGCAACGTATGATATTCATTTTATTGAATTTTATTAAATATAATACCCTTTAGCTAATTATTCATATCGTAAAATACTGCAATAACATGTTTAAGGCCAACTTCTCGCTAATGGCGCTATAAAAAGGTCGTTTATGAACAACTAATAATCTCAAAAAACAAAATACTTTCACATTAATAATTGTTTTTGGTTATTAAATGTGATGAGCGTTACTTTGATACAACATTTTTTTGAATTCAGGAGGGTGTTCATATATAGGCACAATACGTTGTAACAGAGACATATAATACAATTGTATTATATGTCTCTGGTTGTAATATTCTTTTCTGAGGAACTTAAACAAAAATAAATTTATAATTAACTTAATAAATGAAAATATTTACTTGAAAATGGGCAATACTATATGCTATGGAGCTTATATCAAATGTTGTGCAATGTTTAGTCTCGTTTATATTTTTTTACTGTAATAGGTCTAAATGGCAGATAAAAAGTATACAGGTACAGAGGCTACAAATAGCTGACAAGAACACATAGAGCCTTGTCTACATTGCTGTTTTCTGTTAAAGGTTTGTATGTCAGTTGTACCAAATTTCTATTAGCATGGCTAATGGGATCTGAAATATGTTCTATTTTTCATGTTAAATATACTACTTTTTTTTTGCAAACTTTTTGTTTGTTTCTTTTGTGTTTTAGTGGAATGTAAAAATTTCTTTTCTTTTGAATGAAAATACAATCCCTTTCTACAGTCTTCTGTGATTGCAAACCATTTATTCGTAATTTATATTCTAAAAGGATTTTTTTCTTTAAGATGAATGTATGCTGTCTTATAGTAAACAACATAAAGCAAGATCTTTATAAAGGATTTTGTGGACATCTGCTATTTTACTTCCTTTTCATCGTTTTTCTGGTGTAGATATTATTTCTTAAAACGATACAAACAAAGCCGCTAATCTTATCTTTAAATTTAACTTGGTACAAAATCGGGTACTTAACTTCATATTTTAGGTAAATATTTAATAATCTGTTTGTCTGTTAAAAGCTCTTTAAAATTCCATTAAGTTTTCTGCGTAAGAGATGTTTAATATGTTCTTATTAATATGTAGACTCTTTATTTACAGGGCTATGCTCATGACACAAAAACTCCTCGAATAAGGTTAGCGCACGAGAGACGTGTTTGCGCGGACATATAGGGGGCCTGTATTTTTATGATCTTCTGTAGTGACCTTTTTTTTTACTGAGTTTGGATTTGCATGGTGGAACCATCATGTATCACACTACCATCCATTGGACTCATGTGCTTCCTACGGGTTGTTCTTTTTGTAGATATTTTTCAATTGAATTTCTGAAACATCGCAAAACTACCGTCATCTTTGTCTTAAACTCATCTTTTTTTTTGTAAGACTCCACAAGTTATCCAACTGGCTGTCAATCTGAAATAAGCATTAACACTTATAACAAAATTTAATAGAGATTTTCGTAAAAATCGTCATAGATATTAGAATAAATTAACATAATACTAATATTAAAAATATCAAAATCTGTTATCCGAAATATTTGTTGATATCTACATATTTACGATTTTTTTCAATACACTTATCATAATATTTCTTTGTTTTCATATGTGTTTTAAAAAATAAAATCGCACCATTCTAATTAATATTGAATGCAGAATATTTTTTTTAGAAAATTTAAAATTATATTTGTTATAAATATTTACAATGGGAAAAGACAACAAAATTCTGAAGAAAATATACTACGGAATATTCTTTTTCTGATAAAATACTTCCCAATAATATATTGTGTTTTGTACATGTAATGTTGTTCAGTGCATATGCTCACTTTTAGCATCCTCCCGGAAAATATTATAGAAGATAACCGGAAGAGAAGTATAAAATAATACGAGGAATTTTCAAAATGAAGACAAGATACCAAGGTATATATTTGGTTTCTGGTGACGACATAAACCTTTTAATGTCTTTTAGAAATATCGCGATGACAGGTGATATAACGAGAGGTTTTGGCGACGTCTCACCCCCGGACACGAGGAAAGTGTTCCTAAAGTCAATATTTATATGTCACTGTGATAACGCCTGACTCAAACGAATCGATATCTATCAGACTCTTTGGATGCTTCACAGGTAAGTTGGATTTTATTTAAGAATTTTTTAAACAATTTATTCTAATTTCTAAATTTTTAAAACAATTTATGCTAATTTCTACAAATTGTCAAACCATGTATTAAAGTTAATCTATCTTTTGTTTAACAAAACAATAGTATATTTTTCGAAAAATATGTTCCCTGTTTTAAACAAAAAAATACATAATTTTTGGTGAAAAGAACCGAACTGTATTTTTTGTATAAGTTGATGAATCTAATAAAAATTAAAAAAAACCGTTCCTTTTCTAATTTCTAATGTTTAGTCGGAAAATTTCAAAATTCGAAATGTTATGCAGGAAGAACACAGACATAAATGCACCCGTCATTGTTTATTTAATTATAATCCTTTCTCTTACTTTTGATGGATAGTGTATAAGCAAACAAACACTTCAGTTTGGATTTAGATTAGAAAATAAATGTTTAGAGAGGGGTACTAAAACCCACAAATTAAAGCTAATTTTCTGTATTTGTTGTTTGACTAATATTTTCCAAATCACAATTCCTTATCGCAAGCAAAGGATAAAAATTCCGATAAGTAATTAGCTAAGGTGAAAATCGAAGATAAAATAATAACTGTTGTTTTTGTTCAAGGAATACAATATGGACGGACAGACAAAACCCCCATCAGCAAGATCGTCAAAAATTGATCCCAGGTAATAGTCACTTTTTATTACAATCAAGTTTGTTTCCTTTTTATTTAGTATTTGTTCTACTGTATTTTTTTCTGAATTGATATTCATTTTTCAGGAAATAAAAGGAAGATAAAATACAACCTCAAACTACTTCATTTCATCGGGGGAAAACAGTCCTGTTATATCTTTAGCTTTTATCATTCATGAAAAATTTAGTTAAATCTTGATCCTGACTTTTAGTGATGTTATTCCAAATAGGAATGTACAGAAAGGGTGAACAACTCACTGTACCAAGCGTAAGGTTTAGAATAGAAAAAAATAGTATCTTTCCTTTAATGTTAATGATTTGATATTTTGGTTTTAATGGGTAAGAAATTACAGAATACGCATAACCCCAAACAAGCGATGCTAACAAGTGAGAGACAGGAAAGTAGATGAGCTTCTAAAAAATGTCTGTGGTGATTCTTGACGAAAATCTGCTGGTTCTCAATATATTTCCATTGTAAAATTCCAAAATTGTGTCGGTCTGTTGCATATTGTTTGGGATTAGTGAGCATAGTTCCTCGTACTTTACTTGTTATTTTTTTTTTTACATTGCTAACAGTAAACGAAAGCTTTTTGCTTTGACGCATTACAGCGACAGTGTCAAAGCAAAACATTAAATAGCCTTTCAATATAAAAAAGAAGATGTGGTATGATTGCAAATGAGACAACTGTCCACAAGAGACCAACATGAAGACTTCATAATTATTTGAACTAGTTCTTCATATGATTATGAACAAAAAAGAAGGTACCATTCCATTTGGATTTCCAAAAATAAATTAAGATATGTATTGTGTCACTCCTATGTATGCACCTAAAACCTAAAACAATGTACTTTCATTCCTATCTTTTTTATATTTCTTTAGCTTTGTTGGGGTGATATATATATTTTAATTGTTTTTACATCATCCTTTTGAGTTTTTTGTGTAAAGAGTTTTTTTTAAATTACATAAATTTACTTTTACAAGTATTCCATCTTAGGATTTCATCAAAATTTAACTAAAAATAAAAATTCAGACATTTCAACAAGTCAAACACTATGCTCTTATTTTAAAAGAGGTATGGTTATTTTAATAATATACAAAATAAACTCAATACATAGAATGCGCGACAACTGTTTCTCGTCGAAAGTTTGGGAACATTATATAAAACGTATTTCAAAAATAGCAAATGAAAAACGTTTCCGTTATAGGATCATGTAGACTAAGAGCAAATGACTAAAGAACAACTTGTATTATCCTCATAAATAAGTTAATACTTCATTTCAAGCGCCTATGATGTCTTAGACTGTGTCTTGATTTTTTTGCCGGCCACGTTCAAAGCCCTCTTTATTAAAAAAAAGTAAGATTTATTTCATAAAAGACAAATAACGCGACTGTCAATTTTCCGGCAGAGTCTTTTTTTTTTAAATTTTGCAACAACGTTAACAGCTTAGTAAATCACCCAAATTGTCTCCTGCAATCAAAAAATGTAGTCATTATTCGACAAGGAAAAGAAGAAAATATATCTTTATAAGATTCCGTAGTAAAAAATAGTTAATTGTTTATAAGGGAAAAAGACCATCCTGTTCGTAGCAAATTTCATATAGCTTAGATGCTTCTGAAAAACAATATTTTCTCTTCATAGAGAATGTTAAAGAAATGAAAATCGAGTAAGGGAAATTATAACTATAGTTGAGTCCAAGTTAAGTGCAAATACATATTATGTAAAGATTACTAAAATATAATATTAATTTCATTAACCCTAATATGACTTAAGTCACATTCGTTCAAAAAGTATAAACAACTTTCGCTTTTGACGAGTTACCATAACACCAATCTAATATAATTCTTTAATTTCCGTTGTTTTTTTTTCAAATCAATTTTGTAAAGTTTAAAGTTTTTTCTTGTTTTGAAGTTCTAAAAAGTATACCCGAAATTACTAAGAAT